>NC_047671.1:61297152-61564652 GCF_011762505.2 Arvicanthis niloticus | reverse complement strand
TTGGGGCAAAGATCTTCAGAATTAAGATGTCATGAAATGTCTTTCCTGTCTCTTTTGATTAATTTTGTTTGAAAGTCTATTTTATTAGATATTAGAATAGCTGCTCCAACTTCCTTCTTGGGTCCATTTGTTGGAAAACTTTTTTCCAGCCCTTTACTCAGAGGTAATATCTATCTTTATGGCTGAGGTGTGTGTCTTGTATGCAGCAGAATGATGGATCCTGTTTTCATACCCATTCTGTTACCCTGTGTCTTTTTATTGGGGAATTGAATAGACTGATGTTGAGAAATATTAATGACCAATGATTGTTATTTCCTGTTATTTAGGTGGGGTGTGTGTGTGTGTGTGTGTGTGTGTGTGTGTGTGTTTGCTTCCCTTGTTTGGTTTTTGCTGGTATAGAATTACTTATTTCACACAGCTGATCTGCTCCCCTGAGGAAACTGCGTCCAGAGGCATCCTAGAGAGGTCACGGACCACAGAGCTGCAGGTAGGAGCACCCACACACTGACCTAGGCCCCAGAAGCACAACTGGCAGTAGGGAGCCCCAAGACCTGACATCAAGAACCTGCCCCTGTGGAAAACCACTCCCCTTCTGCACATTGCCTGGATCCCGGAGGCTGGAGCAGTCACACAGCTGATCTGCTCCCCTGAGGAAACTGTGTCCAGAGGCATACTAGAGAGGTCACATAAGAATCAAAACATCAAATACACAAAACAAAGAGAAGATACTAAAAGCAGTAAGGGAAAAAGGCAAAGTAACATATAAAGGCAGACCTATAAGAATTACACCAGATTTCTTACCGGAGACTATAAAAGCCAGAAGATCCTGGACTGATATCATACAGACCCTAATAGAACACAAATGCCAGCCCAGACTACTATACCCAGCAAAACTCTCAATCAATATTGATGGAGAAACCAAAATATTCCATGACAAATCCAAATTTACACAATATCTTACCACAAATCCAGCACTTCAAAGGATAATTGGTAGAAAATTCCAACACAAGGAGGGAAACTACAACCTAGAAAAAGCAAGAGTGTAATCTTCCAACAACCCTAAAAGAAGGTAGCTATACAAACATAACTCCACTGCCAATAACAAAAATAACAGGAAACAACATTCATTTTCCTTAATGTCTCTTAATATTAATGGACTCAATTCTCCAATAAAAAGACATAGACTATCAGACTGGATACATAAACAGGATCCAACATTTAGCTGCATACAGGAAATTCACCTTTGTGAAAAAGACAGACACCACCTCAGAGTAAACGGTTGGAAAACAATCTTCTAAGCAAATGGTCCCAAGAAACAAGCTGGAGTAGTAGAGATTCTAATATCAAATAAAATTGTTTTACGACCAAACATAAAAAAAAAAAAGGACACTTCATATTCATCAAAGGAAAAATGTACCAAGAGGAACTCGCAATTCTGAACATCTATGCCCCAAATGCAAGGGCACCCACATACATAAAAGAAACTTTACTAAAGCTTAAAGCATACATTGCACCTCACACAATAATAGTGGGAGATTTCAACACCCCACACTCAGCTATGGACAGATCATGGAAACAGAAACTAAACCGAGACACAATGAAACTAACAAAAGTTATGAACCAATTGGACTTAACTGACATCTATAGAACATTTCATCCTAAAACAAAAGAATATACCTTTTTCTCAGCACCTCATGGTACCTTCTCCAAAATAGATCATATAATTGGTCACAAAACAGGCCTCAACAGATACAAAAAGATTGAAATAATCCCTAGTACCTTATCAGACCACCATGAACTAAGACTCATCTTTGATATGGAGAAAAACAACGGAAAGCCCACATACACGTGGAAGCTGAACAATGCTCTACTCAATGATAACTTGGTAAAGGAAGAAAGAAATTAAAGACTTTTTAGAATTTAATTAAAATGAGGACACATCATATCAAAACTTGTGGGACTCCATGAAAGCAGTACTAAGAGGAAAACTCATAGCTCTAAGTGCCCACAAAAAGAAAATGGAAAGAGCATACACTAACAACTTGACAGCACATCTGAAAACATTAGAACAAAAAGAAGTTAATATACCCAAGAGGAGTAGACAGCAGGAAATAAACTCAGGGCTGAAATCAACCAAGTTGAAATAGAACTATACAAAATATCAATAAAACCAGGAGCTGGTTTTTTGAGAAAATCAACAAGATAGATAAACCTTTAGCCAGACTAACCAAAGGGTGCATAGACAGTACTCAAATTAATAAAATCAGAACTGAAAAGGGAGACATAACAGAAACAGAGGAAATTTAAAAAGTCATCAGATCCTACTACAAAGGCCTATACTCAACAAAATTGGAAAATCTAGATGAAATGGGCAATTTTTTAGATAGATACCAGGTACCAAAGTTAAACAAGGAGCAGATAAACCATCTAAACAGCCGCATAACCCCTAAAGAAATAGAAGCAGTCATTAAAAATCTCCCCACCAAAAAAAGTCCGGGGCCAGATGGTTTTAGTGCAGAATTCTATCAGACCTTCCAGGAAGACCTAATACCAATTCTCTTCAAACTATTCCACAGAATAGAAACAGAAGGAACAATACCCAATTCATTCTATGAAGCTACAATTATGCGCATACCTAAACCTCACAAAGACCCAACAAAGAAAGAGAACTTCAGACCAATCTCTTTTATGAATATCAATGCAAAAATACTCAATAAAATTCTCGCAAACCAAATCCAAGAACACATCAAAGCAATCATCCATCATGATCAAGTAGGCTTTATCCCAGGAATGCAGGGATGGTTCAATATTCGGAAATCTATCAATGTAATCCACTACATAAACTCAAAGAAAAAAAAAAAAAACGCATGATCATCTCACTAGATGGTGAAAAAGCATTTGAAAAATTCAACATCCCTTTATGTTAAAAGTCTTGGAAAGATCTGGAATTCAAAGTCCATACCTAAACATAGTAAAAGCAATATACAGCAAGCCAGTTGCCAACATCAAACTAAATGGAGAGAAACTTGAAGCAATCCCACTAAAATCGGGGACTAGACAAGGCTGCTCACTGTCTCCCTACCTATTCAATATAGTACTGAAATTCCTAGCTAGAGCAATTAGACAATAAAAGGAAGTCAAAGGGATACAAATAGGAAAGGAAGAAGTCAAAATTTTACTATTTGCAGATGATATGATAGTATACTTAAGTGACCCTAAAACTTCCACCAGAGAACTCCTAAACCTGATAAACAACTTCATCAAAGTGCCTGGATATAACATGAACTCAAACCAATCAGCAGCCTTCCTCTAGTCAAAAGATAAGCAGGCTGAAAAAGAAATTAGGGAAATGACACCCTTCACAATAGCCACAAATAATATAAAATATCTTGGAGTGAATCTAACCAAGCATATGAAAGATCTGTATGACAAGAACTTCAAGTCTCTGAAGAAAGAAATCAAAGATCTCAGAAGATGGAAAGACCTCCCATGCTCCTGGATTGGCAGGATTAACTTAGTAAAAATAAAAATGGCCATCTTGCCATAAAGCAATCTACAGATTCAATGCAATCCCCATCAAAATTCCAAATCAATTCTTCATAGAGATAGAAAGAGCAATTTGCAAATTCATTTGGAACAACAAAAAAACCCAGGATAGCGAGAACCATTCTCAACAATAAAAGAACTTCTGGGGGAATCACTATCCCTGACCTCAAACTGTACTACAGAGCAGTAGTGATAAAAACTGTGTGGTAGTGATACAGAGACAGGCAGGAAGATCAGTGGAATAGAATTGAAGATCCAGAAATGAACCCACACACCTATGGTCACTTGATCTTTGACAAAGGAGCTAAAACCATCCAGTGGAAAAAGGACAGCATTTTCAACAAATGGTGTTGGCTCAACTGGAGGTCAGCATGTAGAAGAATGCAAATCAATCCATTCCTATCCCCTTGTACAAAGCTCAAGTCCAAGTGGATAAAGGACCTTCACATAAAACCAGATACACTGAAACTAATAGAAGAAAATGTGGGGAAGACCCTCGAGTGCTTAGGCACAGGGGAAATATTCCTGAACAGAACACCAATGGCTTATGCTCTAAGATCAAGAATTGACAAATGGGACCTCATAAAATTGCCAATCTTTTGTAAGGTAAAAGATACTGTCAATAAGACAAAACAATGCAATCCCCATCAAAATTCCAAATCAATTCTTCATAGAGATAGAAAGAGCAATTTGCAAATTCATGGGATGGGATAAGGGGTTCCTGGGTGGTGGGGGGAATGGGGTAAAGGGATAAAATTTGAAATGTAAATATTATAACCAATTTTTAAAAAGGGAGGAAAAAGAGAAAAGTTGTTAGAACCAACATCTTTAATAAAATGTCAGCCCTCTTAAAAAAAAAAGAATTACTTATTTCTTGTGTTTTCTTCAATGTATTTATTCTCTGTGGGTTGGAGTTTTCCTTCTAATATTTTCTGTAGGGATGGATTTGTTTGATAATGATCATGTTTGAATTTGAGTTTGTCTTGAATTATCTTGTTTTCTAAATCTATGGTGATTGAGAGTTTCTCTGGGTAGTAGTCTAGGTTGGTATCTCTGGTTTTTCAGAGGTTGCAGGATATCTGTTCAGGACCCTCTACTTTTTAGAGTCTCTGTTGAAAAATCAGATGTGAATCTGATAGGTCTGCCTTGTTTTTATGTTACCTACCCCTTTTCCCTTGATGCTTTTAATATTTTTCTTTGTTTTGTAGATTTTATGTTTTGATTGATATGTGCCATGGTCCAGTTTGTTGTTCTATAGGCTTCTTATATGTTTATAGGCATTTCTTCCTTTAGATCAGGAAAGTTTCCTTCTATGATTTTGTTGAGAATATTTTCTCGGCCTTGGAGTTGGGACTCATCATCTTTGTCTATTCTGATTTTTCTTAGCTTAGGTCTTTTCATGGTATCCCAGATTTCCTGGATCTCTTGTGTTAGGAATTTTTTTAGAATTAACATTTTCTTTGACTCATGTATCAATTTCTTCTATTATATCTTCTTCCCCTGAGATTCTCTCTTTCATCTCCTGTATTGTTGGTGATGCTCGCATCTCTTGTTCCTGTTCTCTTCCCTAGGTTTTTCATGTCTAGGATTTCCTTAGTTTGTGGTTTTGTTATTGATTCAATTTACATTTTCAGGTCTTGCACGGTTTTTATTTCTGTTACTGTTCATTTATATTTTCCTATATGTCATTAAGGGATTTATTTGTTTCCTCTTTAAAGAGTTCTATCTGTTTGCTTGTATTTTCCTGTTTTTCTTTAAGGGATTTATTCATTTTCCCTTTAAAGGCCTCTATCCTTTTTTATAAGATTGAATTAATGTCATTTTCTTATGCTTAGGTTTGGTTCAGATATCCAGAGTTTGCTGTAGTGTGGTAGCTGTGCTCTGCAGGGGTCACATGCTCTGGCTTTAGTTGATTATGTTCTTTTGAAGGCTTGTGGCCATCTGGATGGTTTTGGTCCCTGGATATTCTTGTTGCAGTAGGATTGGGAGGAGAGGTGAACCTTGGTGTTCCTGGTGTGGCAGGCCTGTAGTGGGTATCCTTGGGCTCTGTAGTTCCAGACCTGTAGGTCTGTATGTTTCAGGACCCAAAATCTGTATGGTTTAGGAGCCTCAGGTATGATGAAAGTGGGCAGAGAGGTGCCAGGAAAGTGGAGGTCCCCTGGGGTTAGCAGGCTGCTCAGGGCAGCTTGGCTTGACCCAAGAGACTCAGCAAGAGGGGAAGATAGGTGAGGGAAAAGAAGCTAATCTATATGGCTCAAGACCTGCAGGTCTGATGAAGGCAGGAAGAAAGGTGGCAGGAGAATGGTGGTCTCCTTGGGATAGCAGGCTGTTCACCCACTTATTACTTGTAATTTTAGCATTTGTTGTAGACTAAACTGTGCCCATCCCAAATTTGTATGCTGAGGCTTTCATTTTTGGTGTGATTATAGCTGAAGATAGTGTTTCTAGGAGACCTTAAAATTAAATGAGGTCACAATGGTGGGTGTGCCCTGATCCTATAGAGCTGAGATTCCTGTGCTTGCCTTCCCACAAATATAGAGGGCACAATCAGAAGGCTATTTGTAAGACAGCTCATAAGAAACCTGAACTGGCTGGAATGTCTGGTCCAGAACTGTGAGCTAGTCAGTTGTTACTTAAGCTTCCTCAGCTCTAAGCCTTGGCCATGAAAGGATGAGTGAAGTAGGATGGGATTTAATGGTGCCCCACTCTCTGGTAGTTTTCCTCAGTATAAGGTAATAGTGTCATTTAATTTATTTGTTAAAATGTTGTACTTCGAAACTTTATTTTGCTTTCAAGTGTCGTTGTCTGTCATATTCTATATCTTTACTGCCCTGGCTAGGTAGTAATATAATTTTGAACATAACTTATTCTAGATTTGCTTTTAGGGATTTCTCTGACTTATTGACTGGTATGGGGCAGTGGACTGTGCCGCCAGACGGAACTGTTTAGGTTGTAGCAAGTTCAGAACCCCTATAATTGAGAACTGCAGGAATTTGAGCCAGTTCCCAACCAGATTCCTGTCCTGGAGCACGTGACAACAACACCCCAATAAGAGGACCATGACAATCATTCATGCCTGGACAATACCTGAAGTCCTTCTCCATGCAAGTAGAGTATCTCTAATATCTCAGACTGAGCCAATGGGAAGATCTACCCCTAGATCTCACACCACTCCAAAAATGTTTATAAGGTCCCTGTCTACAAGGAATAAAGCACACGAGTTAATTTAACCAAAGTGTCTGAGGGTCTTATTGAGCTGTAACACTCCAGGGAAGAAGTTTCTATCCTGAACATTTGTTATTGGACCTAAACCCAGCCCAAGGAGCTGGATGTACTGGCTTGACAGTAGCCACTCCATGCTCAGTGGCTGCAGCTCTGGCTCCTAGCTGCAGTATCTCGCTTTCCTCCCGGAGAGCTGTAATGCTCTGTTCTTTCTGGTCTTGCCCAAGCCCAGCAATACCTTTCATTCTAGGAAGCTGGCTAGGTTAAGGATTCCCTGCCAGCTGTGCCCCAGGATGCATACCAGCCGTCTGGGATCCTTTTAATATCCGTACCATGCTCATTTCATAATACAACAGTATTTTCCTTTTATAGGCTTGGTTTTTCTGTCAGATATGAGTTCTTAGCACTCAACTCCAGAGACCAGTGTATTGCTTTATAGTGAGAGAAACTGAAATTCAAATAGTTATGATTAGGACTATAGCTATAGAGTTTAGATGGTCCTCTTGGCTAGCATGGCCATTTCTTTTTGTCCACATATAAGTGTAGTAAAGTGAACTTGAAACCAAACTTCATATGTGTTTATTATATGCTATATATTTTATACATATTTCTATATTTCTTTATAGTGATAGTTCTGAGTATATTGTATCAAATCTATATAGGGCCATATAAAAATTACTTAGGAAAGTTTAATCAGTTCTTACATGTGTAAACAGACTTTAATGCTGCCTATCTTCTGTAAAGGGCTATTCTGAAATACCTCTTCATCTCAGCTCATTTGTATTAGCTCAGACTGTGCTGTGTAATGATTTTAGATTTGAAGAATATAATGAATGGCTGTTATTGATCAAGAATAACTTTTTCTTTACATATTAATGTTAGAGTGGCCTTCACAATACAGATGCTAGCACTTTCACTTCAGCTACAAACTTCCACACTAACTTTGGTTTTTTAAAACTTATACCCAAGATTTAGCATTTAAGAGGTCTTTATTTTTTCACAAGTCTAAATATAGTTATGGTATGTATAGTCATGTAGTGATAATTACTTAACAGAATATGTGAACTAGGTCTCACTACAAATAAGATGATTAGATTGCCATGCCTCTTCTCCCGTTTATTATCTTTTCATAATACATGTTGACCTTATATTATCAGGAGTGTTTGGGGACAGACAATTTTCAGAGGTTTTTCAGATTTTAGCCTATTTGCACAGGTTATCAGCTGTACATAGTTAGTATAAAACCTGAACTGATGCTTCAAGGGGACTCTCCTGCTTGAAAGGCTTTAGAGTTGACTTGACACTGATCAGTTTGTATAGAAATCCTGGATGCTGAGCTCCTTCTTTCTCCTGGATCCTTGGGCATATGCAGAGCTAAGGAGAGAAAGAGCCCTTTCTGTCAGTATCAGAAAGTCTAATAATGTCATAGCTATTGTTTGGTGAATTTCTCGAATTTACAGAATAGTTTCTTTTAAAAAAAAAGAAGGAAGGGAGAAAGGAAGAAAGAAAGGAAGAAAAAAGAAGGAAGGAAAGGAAAGAAAAGAAAGAATGAAAACACTGCTGAAACTGAGACTGGAAATAGAAATTTCCTCTCAAGAAGTTTACATGCCAGAGAGACAGGCAGTAAAAGGAATCTGTGACATGGTGACAAGAGAGAATTGTCGTTGTTTTCAGCGCAGAAAAAAATGTTTTCACATGTTTACCTGTGTCTCATATGAAAAGATCCAGGGCATCAGTATGCCAGGCTAAAAGGACCAGAAGACTGGTTCACACCTAAAGACAGAGTTAGTAAAAGGAGATTTTAATATGGTGGCATGTATATTCACTTAGAGGAATTGCAGTGCTTAGAAGGATAGTCAGTTGATAACATCATGTTACAACTTGAGATGGCAGAAAACTAATTCAACATGTTGCTAAAGCAGCTTTTTCCTCATTAAAAAGGATTATTTGAAGAATATTGTTTGTAAACTGTTATTAAATTAGGGATGAGATATCTCAGGTATGATTAATCCTAATGTTTGATATAGAAGAAAGGACTATGGTGCTTTGGAAAGAGGTCCTGTGTTATATACTTTAACATCTTAGCCTTATGACTGTGGATAAAGCACCCTTTGTAAACTTAAATTTTTTTGTACATAATGTATTAATAATACCTGAACAATTTACCAAAGATGATGGCCAAATGAAGTAATATAAAATTTACCAGTAAATGGTTAAACTCTATAAAGGTTTTATTTGTAAAATATTTTCAAGAAAGTTCATAACATGTAAAATGATGTGAAGATAGATTTAATAATATCCTTCAAATATTTTTTTATAGATACTCTTTTCTGTTTGAAGTTTTTTTCTTTAAAATTCTCATCCAAAAACAAAACAAAACAAAACCCACCAAACAACAAAAATCTTGCTTTCTATTGTTTTGTAGAGGTGATAAAAGTTTTAAGAATACATGTCACCTGCAGCCTTCCCTTCCTCCACTACTCAGTCTATCCACCAGCTCCACTGCTCCTCTGGTTCCCTGTAGAAAAGAGCAGGCCTCCCAGTTATTGGCAAGAGAAGTTCGCTAGGAGTTGAGCTGAGGCGTCTCAGCATCATAGACTTCTCTGATGAAGAAATCTCAGGCAGAAAGATGCAAGGAGCTTTAAATGCCATGCTTGGAGTTGAACCTACACTATGAGGTTGCATGGCTGTCAGGATCTGGCTTCCTTGAGCATAACAAGCATGCCAGTAGCAGGAAATAAAACAAGGTGTGTTTGTTTATTTTATGTAGAAGACAATTTGGTACTGGTATTCCAGAATGATAACTGTAAGTTAGTGAACCACTTCTTTTCTATCTTGGCATTCTAAGATTCAGCTTTCATGTGTTCATTGTAGCTAGCAATAGCACAGTTTTTCTGTTTTAAAAGTTGTTCAAAATTTTGTTTTAATGCTTTTATTGTTAAATTTATAAATAGTTGATTTCTATAAGTTTATTGTATAGCTTTTAACCTTTATAAATTATCATAATTACTTTTATATATATGGAGCCATGTCAGTCTGCAAATAAAAACAATTGGCTTTTTTTCTGTCTTCCACTTGTTTTTCCTGTTGCAGTACTCCAGTTTCACATTAAGTAGCTATGACTGAGAGAACATCTTTGTGCTGGTCTGAGATCATAGGGAGGATACATATTCATCCTTGAGTTTGACACTGGTTTTTGATATCCTTTGTACCCACCGTTTTCTTTCTTGAAGTTTTCTGCTGTTCCTCAGTTGTCTTCTTTTCTTTTCATTCATTCATTCTTTTTTTTTAAATACAATTTTATTAAAAAGAAAAATAACAATAAGGAAACAGGACCAGAGCACAGGTTAGTCTATTCGGACCTTCAGCATCCAGGTGGTGATCTTGTCTTTCTCAATGGTGTGGACAGTGATGCCCATGCCTGATATGCAGCTCAGTCCACAGGACTCAGCATGGTCTGAGAAATAGTTTTAAACAGGTTTTCTAGATCCATGTTGGGCTCCCAGAGAGACTCACACATCCCATACATTTGTTCAGAGCAGGTACCACTGACTACAAAGTCATCAGTCACCATGGGGCAGCCAATGAGGTCCAGAGAGCAAATGGAAGGCTTAAAGGTCTCCGGGTCCAGGCCAGCAATGACAGGCTCTGTGTAGTAGGGACTAAACCATTTCTCATACAAGAGGTTGGCCACCATGCTCATGAGGGTGTAAGGCTTGATCTGCCGACATTCCTACAGCTCATACAGGTTCAGTCCGAACTGGGCAACTGGACATCAGTGGCCAGGCTGGACAGGCTTATATAGAGCCTGTCACCCATGGGAAAGATCTTCTGGAAGTCCATGGTCTCCATCTGGGCCTGGATCTCAAAATACCTGTCTGCAGCGATGGCCACACAGTTCTTTCTCTTCATGGCAATGACGACCCCTCCATTATAGGACATAATAGATATGATTGCAATGTAGTGGGAGCCTGACTACCACTGAGTTGCCTACAAACTGGCTCTGGCTTTCTCAGGTGTTGTTTTCAGTTTATTAAATTGTGAGTGGATGCTGATTATTTATAGCACTTTAGGATATACTTACTATGTATCTCTCTCAGACCTAGCTTCTGTGTTGTGTGCTACTTAGACTGTAATACAGGCTGCTGTACTTGGTGTCAGTAACATCAGTTATGTAAGTAAGTTGCTAAGCCAGTGTTCTTTGACTCCTGAGAGCAACTTACACTTTACCACTAAAGCAACCTAATCTGTCACGCTGCATCACATGGTGATAGCTCTAAATACAATAAAAATTTCTCTAATCAATAAACATGAGAGCTGAAAGTATACACTATTGAATTCATGTGAAGGCTACAAGTTTTAAATAAACACATACTCAGTTTATATAGCAAGAGTGTGTCTGAGGTCTAGCAATTGTATTTTACATCTAGTAGTTTCTGAAAGGTTCTGTTTTCCTGTCTACTAGAAAAAGATGAAGGGTCAGTTAATTACATTTAGAGGAAGAGAATTAAAATACTATAGTTGGCAGGAGAGTGAAGGCAAAGACATTTCTGTTCTTGAATTCTCACTCTGTCAGCATTTTCTTTACTGTTTGGCTCCAGCTAAGCCAAAATTTTAAGGAGTGAGAATTTTCCAGTTCCTTATTATCTTATGTTAAATATTTAACATATTATAGGAAAGTCCAGCTTGTTGCCAAGAATGAAGTGTAAGGTGGTTTATTCTTAAAAATCCAATCTTGTGGTCGCACAGCATTCACTGAGACAGACTGTAGAACCGAGTGGGTTTTATCTGTTAAAACAGACAGTGTCTTGGAATGAAGCCATCTATTGTTCACACTGTTAAAATTGCCACCATATATTTTTATTTCTTAGGCTCCCTCTGAAAGAAGGACCAGAGCCATGTGTTAAAAATACATTCAGTAAAGGTCTTACAAATGTAATTCAAATATTGAAATTATCTCATTGATGTTGAAATAGTCAGTCTTGTAAAATATTTAGAATTTTGCAGAAAGGTTCTTAGGTCTTCCCAACAAAATGCCCTAGGGTGACAATGTTTTGAGTATTGTTTTAGCAATAAAGATTATCATGTGGCTATGTTCCCTAGAAGGCCCCATGGTGGTAATACCCTTAGATTTTGTCTTTAAAGAAAACTGCTGAGAGGCAATAATTTTTTTTGTATGTGTCCCATTTTCATTAATGCATGGTAATTGATGGAGTTGCAGTGACTCGTAGCAGTAATGAGTTCTAAACATAATAACGCACTCTTTTCTAATAAGTGAGCACTGCTGGGGTTTAAAAGCATACTAAATCAGTTGCTTTAGTATGAATTTATTAGTTTTTTTCAGCATTAGCTTTAATAGTAGTTATTTACATAAGCGTACATCCCATTAACCGCCATCAGGGCTGGAAAACATGCTGAACTGTTCATATTTTCATATAATTATTGAACATAATGGTTTCATTTGCATTTCTAAACAGTGATGTTTCTGTCAGCCTTGGAAATAGTGTCTTTACGCAGTCCCTATTTCACATCCACTTATTTGACATCGTTAAATTTTATGCTAATGTGCTTCCCTAGAATATCATCAGTAGGACAGATGCTTGTGCTTTAATATACAAATCAGGCATGTTTTTCCATCCTCCCAAATTGCAGAGGAAATTTTTAAAAATCTGCACTTTTTGATATAGAGTCCATCTCTATATAAATGTTTATAAAATAAAACTTTTAGGGTTAAATGTTATAATCTGGTTGTCTTTTCAGAATGCTTTATAGTGAAAGCTATCTACCTGCTTGGGCTAGCTCTGTTGTCCTTCATGAGGAGATAAGTCTTAATAAAAATCTTGTGGCTTATGAATATTTAGAGTTCTGCTTCTGAAATGTTGATCTTGGGATGTAGGTTTTTTTCTGTGCTTTTGAATCCTTCAGGTCACAGTGTTAGCTTTTAAAGTGTTCTGTGGTTTTGTTCCTTTAATCTCTTAACCTGGGTTGTAAACTTACTGGCTGAAGCTGTTCCGTTAATGCTGTGGGACATCTTAGCCTCCGGTGCACTTATAAAGCATTGAGAGTGAAACCGTGAGTCAGTTGGTGGGAAGCATGTCAGGGGAAGCAGAAGATAGAGGGGGGCTTTGTGGACAAAGTCCTTGCCAATTGGTTATCTCTGTGTACAGTCAGCGTCTGTGTCTCCTGCAGTTGGGGTTGCTTTTTTGAGTGCTGCCAGCCAATTGGCTGAAAAATGTTAAACCGAGCATTCAGTTACATAGTTGTTTTGAGTTGTTTGAGCTTTTATGATGGTGGATGGTGATTGAAGCCACTAGATTTTTTTTGTGGGTGGGTGGGGGGTTGGCCTCACATCTTCTTTTCCTGCATTCTGACAACTAGGGCAGCGTTCTGTTGTTGACACTTAGTGGACCTGCAGTGCTGGAGCTGACTTTGCACAGTGCAAAACGCAAGGTTGGCAGTCTTGCAAGACAGAGCAAGAAGCAGCAATGAAAAGAGTTCTTGCCCCAAATTACCTGCTAAAAATAAATCAGAACTGCTATGGCCCAAAACTGATATGGCATACAAGGATTGTTTGGATAGGAATGTGATTTGGCTTAACAGGTCAAGAGGCAACTGAAGTTTTTGCAAGGACTTCTATTCTTTGGGAACTGTGAGAAAGAAATACAGTAAGAATGGTATAAAAAACTACTAGATGGTTAGAGTTTCAGGTGACTCATTTTTAACTTTTAACCATTGTTAACCTTGTTCATGCAGTTTTTATATGATCTCTGAAATAAGTCTAAAACTAGTAATTCTCACAATTACAAAATCTGAGTTATATTTAAAATATTGGGCAGGCAGAAGTCTAAGGAAAAGTAGTTCTTCTCAGCGAATCTGCTGCCACTTAAGAAGTCATATCCTATAGTGTTGGGGGAGGAGACAATAAAAGCACTCGCCTGCAAAGCCTGACTGAGCTGAATCTCTGGAGCTCTGCCCTCCAACCCCAATGGCAACTATAGTCTTAAAAAGTTTAATTTTAGTCTGACAATCCAGACTATCTTTCTAGGAAAGACTGTTTTCAGCTCCTTTCAAGCTTCCTTTAGCACCAAGTTGTATTGTTAATATAAAGGGTGGGTTGCTACAGAAGAGAAGGAACATTCCTTGTCACCAAAAATAATGTTATTCTTTTCATCCTGTACATACTTCTTCATTTTCTACAAAGAATTTAACACTAAAATCAAAATTTAATATTCCCATTCAGTATTCCAGGATACTCTGCTGATTCTCCTGTAATGCTCACTGCCACCAGCAAGGAGTTCAAATGCTCCAAGACTTTTCAACCCCACCTCAGAAGGGTTATGTTTCATAATAGCTTCTGTGTAGTTTTTGAAGTTCAAAATTCTAAGTAGTCTTAGATATTAGCCATACGCCAGCCAACGGGAGTTTGAATGTTTAGTTATATTTATTTTCTCCGTTATGACTTGGGGAACAGCCTTAATATCTCCTTTTGAGAGGTGATGAACTACTCAGGCACATGGTCCTGAGGTCTGAGCTCCCCCTGTTGTGAGGCTGCAAGGACTCTTGGGACTGTTCTATATGTAGCACCTGGTAAGGACACTTTAGTTCAGGGGATTGATTTTCCACTGTATATTTTTGCTTTATTTTCCCAACATTAGCTATGATAGAAATGATCATTTAGAGACATTTGCAAGTATATATGTTAATTTTTTCCCTTAATTCTGTCTGGTGCTAATATTTGAGGATATAAGGAGAGAGTTCATATATTAGTTGATAAATTGTTCAGTTAAAAATCTTCACTTTTTTTGATTTATAAAACAAATGTATGTCCAATGTGGAATATTTGAAGATAATATCAGACATTGCTAATTCTTGAAATCAATGTATGACATAATTCTGTTTTCATTTAATCATTGCTTGGGTATCAAAATAAATGAAAATTGATATAATTTGTCATCAGTGAAAGTTGTAAGAATTTCAGATCTTTTGGATGTAGTTTGTATGATGAATTGCATTATCTTTAAGGTAAAATTAACATCTCCTAAACATCAAGAGAACAGTCATCCAAAAGATGTTTAATGAGATGTTTAACGATGCTTACAGTTTAATAGAGGGAAAGGAGAAAGGGGACTCAAAAGGAAATCTCAAATTAATATAATTTAGGAAAAATGTTGGGATTTTTCCAAGGAAAGTTCAGACCGCTTGTATTCTGCTATGACAAGTAGGCAGAAAACTTTATGATGTAATTTCATTCTGATTCCTTCCCTGAATAATGAAGTGTCCTGGTTGTGAAGATTAAAGGAGATAATGATAGTAACAGCTTTGCACCATGACTACATACCAATCGTTTTTATTTTTCCCTTTGTGGCAGTGGAAACACCTGAAGTGATTGTTCCTTTCCTCTCATCTTTTGGGTCTTCTAATACGTCTCCTAAACTTATAATGTGAACCTCACCAACAACACATGGGCATTGCTAAAGATGCAAGGCCTTGGGCAGTGCTTTCCCACTGTCTGCATTTAAACAAGATCCCCCAGTGAGCTATACAGTAAAGAGCTATTTATGGGAAGTTTTTGAAATTTGAGATGTTTTATTGTAAGAGATGTGGACAGTAGGAAAATGTATATTTGTTCTTTTGTGTTTTTTATTTTTTTGAAACTTGTTGTTTTTTGAAACTTACTGTTGGGTCTGTTGTTTACCCAAGGTTGGCCTTAAACTTGTGATCATTCTGCCCCAGCTTCCCTAGTGCTGGGATTATACTTGTGCATCACCACAACCAGCTCTCTGCTCTCTTTTTTCTAAGCTCTCACTTTTAAATATGTTGGATAATTATAGGGAGCTGTATTCTGCGCTTTTCAGTTGATTATTCCTCAAGTGTTAAAGGTCTGGTCCAAAGCTTCTGTCTGTATGTTAATTTTTTTCTAATATCTAAATGGTTCTATCATTTACTGAGAAAAAGATTTTGAAATTTCTGAGTCTGATTATGTGTTTATCTGTGTATCATTGCAATACCTTGAGATAAAATTAATGCTTGATTTTCGTCAACAATATTTTCACAAGCATTGATTTGTTCTTAATGTTTACAAAACAACTCTTAAAGCAATATTTTATTATAATTGAATTTTTATATATAATTTGACACTTTTCAAATAGACATTTAATGTTTTCTGAAAATAAGGATGATTTCTTCCTTTTTCATAATCCATATAATTTCATTTCTTTTTCTCACTGTCTTGCACTACTTGTACAGAACTTGTACTACACAGATAAATGAAATCAGTGCTATAGTCCATCGTTCCTTCTGTTCATATTTTAACAGGAAATTATTTAATCTCTAGCCATTAACTGATTTTTGCTGCTCTACCTAGCTGTCCTTTTAAAACGTTCAATAAAAATGGACATTTCTGTGAGATAAAAGGAGTGACTAGGGGAGTTTCTTTCCTGATTTGCTGATGTTCATTTGTTCATCAGTCTGCCCTTCCTTCCTTCCTTCCTTCCTTCCTTCCTTTCTCCCTCCCTCCCCCCCCCCTCTCTCTCTCTCTTGCTCACTTGCTCTGTTGCTTTCTTCAATCACAAAGAATATTGAGTTTTGCTCATAAAGCTTTTTTGGTGTCAACTGAAATGTTTGTATAAAGTAGTTCTGTTGTTAATTGAGCAGTATATTGTAACATGAAGTGATCTATATATCCAGCTTTGCATTTCTGAACTGACCCTTAGTTGATTGATATAGAATCCATTTATATGTTGCTGGATTTGGTTAATTTTTTGCCTTAAAAGACATATTATCCTGAATTCCTTTTCATTATGCCTTTGTGTGATTTTTTTTTTTACTAGAGTAATGCTTGACTTGAATGGTTTGAGAAGTGTTTCCCCTTTTTTTTTTTTTTTTTTTTGCACTTCCTGCGGGAGTTTGTATATAATTGATCTTTTGTGTCTAGGGTTATTTTAAATGCCATCTATATGAATTCCTTGCATACGCCTTACCATGCACTTTGGTTGTGCTCACTCCTCTCTCCTATAGCTCCTCCTAGGTGCATCCCCACTGTCTCACTCACCCAACCTCATGTTTTCTTTGTTTTTAATCTGTAAGTCCCAAATATTCTTGGGAGTTAAACCTGCCCTGGAGAACAGAAGACATCCACCAGGTGGGTCTCTGTGTTAATTACTATATGCTATTAGACAGTTTCTCTGATTAAAGGCTCATTGGTGTAGGATGAATTTTAGCCTTTTCTCTTAAATTTTTGTTAAAATTTATTAGCAAACCCTTCTGACCCTAGAATGTATTTTCCCTTCTTTCAGATGGAAACCTTTTTAACTGCAAACTTCCTGTCAGTTTGTGTCTTCTTAAGAAAGTTTTAGTGGTTTGTGTCTTCTTTCAGGGGATTTTTCCATTTCTTCAATGTTTTCAAATTTATATGCATAAAGTTGGAGTTGTTCAGGTTTTGAGGGATTAAATGGATTTTTTTCTTTTTTTCTTCTTTATTGAATATTTCATTTATATTTCAGATGTTATCCTCTTTCCCCATTTCCCCCTCACCCAGAAACTCCCTATCCCATCCCCTCTCCTCCTGCTTCTATGAGGATGTGCCCCCACCTACCCACCCACTCCCACCTCCCTGCCCTCGGGTTCCCCCACACTGGAGCATCCAGCCTTCACTGGACCAAGGTTTTCACATTAAGTTTAACTAACCAACTTGTCATAAATCCCCAAGTTTTTCTTCCCTTTCAAAATATGCTTCCAAAACGAATGTCTGAAACAGTTATTTCCTCAAGAGGAGTTACTCAGTTTATTTCTTGATTGAATTAAGAGCCAAATTGTTCTTACAATACTGAAATAATTTCTCTTTTTCTTTCTTTTTTTTTTTCAAGATTTATTTTATTTATATGAGTACACTGTAGCTGTCTTCATACACACCAGAAGAGGGCATCAGATCTTATTACAGATGGTTCTGAGCCACCATGTGGTTGCTGGGAATAGAACTCAGGACCTCTGGAAGAGCAGTCAATGTGAGTCAGTGAGTGCTCTTAACCGCTGAGCCATCTCTCCAGCCCACTGAAATAATTTTTCATATATTCTTGTAATTTTTAACTGTCTAAAACCCATAAAATAACTTTATATATCTAAGTTGACCATGTATTACAAATTACTTTGGGGGAGAGTGTGTCAGGTGTAAATATATTTACATGATATTGGGAAGCAGAATTACAGCTGTATAAAATCATTTATTAATTACATTTTTATAAACAAACATTATAAATATTCATAGTGACATGTAAATTGATATATGCCCTATTTTATAATATACATATTACATCATTGTGATGACTGTCATGGTACATTCTATTGATCCTTCTAAGAAATCAATTATTATCTCAAGTCTGCAAATTTAGATGTTGGTGCTGGTGAAACTTTTTAGCTTTAGTAGGACTATATTAGATTATTTTTTCTAGTCTTCATATAATTGCATTTTTGTTGCTATTATCTATTTCTCTGTGCTTTGTTCTCACTTTCTGAGGTCCCATATATTGTGCTGTTTCTCTGCATTTATATGTTTTTTAATTAACCACATTAAATGTATTTTGTGACGAAGAATTCTGAAACATGAAGCCTATGCATGTCTATAGTTTTGACAGTTTTTTCATGATATTTTGTATTTGTTGAATTGATGATTCAGTTGTTTATTTTCTTGATGATGTTGATTCAAAATAAGTGACCATGGGCCAGGAGCACAGATTTAGGCTAATCTAAATTCTGTTTTCCAAGGTAGAAACAACTATATAAAGGTTCGCAAAGTTTTATAGTTTTATAGAACAAAGAATGCCACAAATCAAGCAGTTGAAAGATGTGCTTGTGGATCCATCAGAGGGCAGTTAGTACTGCAAGGTGGCTGTGGTTGCTGAGAACACTCTTACCTTAGGTTTGTGGACCCTAGTGATCTGCTCAGTTAATAGGATGTTAGGTCAGACACATAGATGCACATGGGTGTCTACTCAGGTGTGAAGCTAGCCTGGGATAAGGTAATCAGCATCTGAACCTGTGACATTCCAACCTCTCCACATCACGGGGATTCTAACTAGTGATCAGTCTTAGCAGCCATAGCCCCTTTCCAGGAATTTGTGTTCACAGTGATTTTTGTTTTTGTGAGGCTTGGGATTAAGATGGGGTTTTTCAAAGTAACCTTGAGTTTTCTCTTGTGTTCCTGCATATGCTGTCATGTGGTAAATTTATGATGATCATCTTATACCATCTAAGAAGTATAAAATATTACTTGAAAATATAAAAAAAAGACAGTTTCACAGTTACAAAATCTTGTGTTACCAACTTGTCATTTTCCTACCATAATATATTTAGACTGTGATAGAAACATAAAAAGCACAGGGACTGCTCAGTTGACCAACTTGTGTCAGTGTGCCAAAGCATACATTATGTGTTCCTTAAGAAAGCCTTTTGATGGACCACAGAAAATCTTAGGCATGGTGAAACAAGAGTATTTGTTAGATATTAGGGCTAAGCTTGGATTATTTTTGTAAGAATTCCAAGGAATCTTATGAAAAACCCCCAAGCTTAGTAGTATTTCAGGATTCATGATGAAAATGCAGATATCTATTGGAGTAAATAACTGAAGACTGAAATTAAAAAAACAGAGCCAGCCCTGAAAGAATTAGAATTAGAAAGAACATATCTCAATGTAATAAGAGTTATGCAAGACCAATCTATTCAACATTATATTAAATGGAGGAGAAACTCATAATTTCTTCTAAAATCAGAACAGGACAAGAATGTCTGCTTTTTCAATTTTTTCCAATGTAGAATTTGAAGTATTGACTAAACCAGTAAGTAAGATAAGGAAATAAATGAGATACAAATAACAAAGAATAAGTCAGAGTAATCTTATTTGCAAATGATAAGATCCTGTATAAGAAACTGCAAAAACTCTTATCAGAAATCTCAGACTGGACAAGCATTTTAAATGACATATTGGATCCAAAAATAACATATAAAATCAGTAGGCTTCAGGCTGGAGACATGGCTCAGGGGTTAAGAGCACTGAGTGTCGTTCCAGAGTTCCTGAGTTCAATTCCCAGTAACCACATGGTGGCTCACAGCCATCTGTAATGGGATCGTGTATTCATATAAATAAAATAAATAAAACTTAAAATAAAAATCAGTAGATTTCTCTTATAAAATAACAAACATGCTGAGAAAGAATGAGGGGAGCAGCCCAGTTGATACAAGCTTTAAGAAACTAAAACTTTAGATTTAACAAGGAAGTGGAAAACTGAAATTTTAAACTACGGTTGAAAATAAGTTAAAGACACTAGAGATGTCTCTCATAGCCATGAATTTACAGAATTAAGATTGTGGAAATGGCTATCTTACCAAAAGAAGCTCCCATCAAAATCCCAATGTTACTCTTCCCAGAAATCGAACAATCCTAAAATTCTTATGGAGGAGCAAAAGGTCCAGGATAGTCAGAGCTACCCTGAAAAAGTGCACCATGCCTGATTTCAAGTATACTATGGAGCCATAATAATTAAATGACAAAATACCAACATGAAAACAGACAAATCAGTGGAATAGCATAGATGAACTAAATATAAACCTACATAGCTCCAGCTACCTAATATTTGACAAAAGCACCCTCTCAGATACAAAGGGGAGGAGGGAAAGGGTGAAGAACTTTTTGAGTGGGGATTGGGAAGAGGGGCAACATTTGAAATGTAAATAAATAAAACAATTAAAAATGATAAAATGGTAGAACTAAAAGAGAAAAAAAGTAAAGCAAATCAATAAAGATTCTGGGCCATTTGTGTGTGTGTGTGTGTGTGTGTGTGTGTGTGTGTGTGTGTGTTGGTTTCAAACTTTACAAAAGTGAAAGGAACAAGGAATGCAAAGCAGACCTGATCTACTCACGAACTTTCTGTAAGATGTGCTATTTGACTTTGATCCAAACCCATCTCCCCACCTCTCTAACAACTCAGTCTGTCTCTTTAGTGAAGCATGGAGTCAATGTGCCGATTTTATCAGTACTAGATGGTAGATTTGATGTTAGCATTGTCATAAGAATCTATCATAAAGCAGCTAATTAGGGAGGAAATATAGTAAATGTCAACTGTGAAATTATAAAACAGGAAGACAATAGAGAAAACTAAAAAGGCCAACCTGGTTCTTTAAAAAAAATAAAATTAAAACTCTGTTCATACTAATGGGTTACAAATAGAGAAAAGATAAGTTATCAATTCAGAAAAGATAGAGACTAGATCTCTACATACTCTACAAATATTTAAAAAATAAGGGGTTATTATGAACTAATATAACTATATATACAGATTTTATAATGTTTGTAAAAGTAAATTTTCTGAAAGGCATTAACAGGTAAAATTTATGCTAAAAGAAATAGATAGCTTCAGTAGCTTAATACCTAGTGAAGACTGAATTTGGAGTGGTTCCAAACACGTACTCCTGGCCAGAGGAACCTATCTGAAGATAGATGGACGTAGCATACATCTTTACATTTATGGAGGCCCTAGCGCCAAGTGACTAGTTGAATTAGAACAGATTAAAGTAGACAGTCTGTACCTTTGTCACACTTGCTGTGTTTGGTTTGTCACATGTTCATGTGCTTAACGTTGTGTAGAGCAGGTATAGGACATTCACATCATCACAATTCTGTTGAGCAGACCTGATATTTGTGTTCAGAAACTTGAGTCTGGTTTGGTGGAAGGGCAGGTTGCCATGGTGATGGAAGTTTCAAGAGCACAGTAGAAGGCAGTGGTGTTGGAGGGTCAGTCAAACCTAAAGTCACTGAGTGTCTTCAGCAGCAAGTATGAAGACCGAACTGTAAAATACAAGTTTGAGCGCACAGGAAGGGGGTTGGTTTTTTTCTTTTGAAGGTAGATAATGTTGTGTTGGTCTGACTTGTGTTTTAAAAACCTTTCCGGCATCTCTTTAAAGATAGATAGAATGAGATAAATTCATGGGACCCCGGCCCTACACAAAGAACTACAGGCAACTAAGGAATGCCCAGAGCAGGAGAGAACCCCCAGCTGGGTATCTAATACCAAGTGTCAGCTCTGAAGTCACACACTTTGCAAGTATCCAAAGGAACTGTGAAAGTTGTTTTCATAAATTTAGGAGAAAGGGAGGGAGAGAGAGAGGGAGGGAGAAAAAAGAGAGAACAGAGGAGAGAGAAGGGAGATAATATAAAAGGTCATAAATTTGAGAGCAAGAGGCTTGGGAGGACATGGGGAGGAAAGGGAAGAGGAAAACAATGTAATTATACTTTAATGTCAAAATATAAAAGTAGAATGAATGTACTCACATGTTCAGAAGGTTGCTGTCTAGTGCATCGTTAGTGGACATGCGGGAGATACCAAGAGTGAGCTAAATCAGAGGCAGCAAAGAGATAGAAAAAGGGACTGTTGGCTAAGAGTAGGTAGAATAGTCAGGTAGAGCCTATTGAAGGAGCTAACAGAATCTCAGAGGTTGGTTATAGATGAGATATGACATCTTAGGGTATGGAAATCTTAAAAAGTAAGAGAATCATTTTAATTTTGGCCAAATTATCCTTGAGGATAGAACTAGTTATGGCTGAGTCATCAGAATATAGTTAGTTAGTTTAAAACTAAATTTAACTGTGGGTGTGGTACTCCATACCTATATTTCGGGAACTAGGAAAGCTGAAGCAGAATGATTGGGTTCAAACTTAGCTTGGGCTGTGGTATGAGACGTCTCCAAAAACACACATACACGCACACATACATATGCATTTTGAATGAGATTTGTCGATAAGAACATGTAAAAAAAAAAAAAAAGCCAAAGATAAACCCAGTGTTTATTTGGTTTAGAAAGTTAGCTTCATAGGATAAGCTGAAGGGGTAGTTGGAGAAAAATGGGATAATGTTAATAGAGTGGTATCAGAAAAAGCCGAAGGACAACAGCAATTCTAGTAGGGCTACGAGGCCAAGAAGTCATGTAAGCATACGTTGGCTTGCTTGAGCAGGAAGTTCCCTTAGGTCTTTAGAAACTGCAGGATGTCATATCACCAAGATAATGCAGTTCTTCAACCTGAGGCTAATGGGTAAAGGGTACCATAGCTGTCGTTGTCCTGAGAAAGTTATTTCTCTATAACATAATATCTGTAGCATAATAGTCCATAGTGCTTTGTTATTATAAAGAATAATTGAAAACAGTACAAAAGTATTCTTTTATATATATATATATATATATATATATATATATATATATATATATATATTGTAGCTGTCTTCAGACACACCAGAAGAGGACATTGGATTCCATTACAGATGGTTGTGAGCCACCATGTGGTTGCTGGGAATTGAACTCAGGACCTCTGGAAGAGCAGTCAGTGCTCTCAACCACTGAGCCATCTCTCCAGCCCACAGAAGGTATTTTTAAACTGTGAAGATTTTTTAAAAAAACAAACCTGTTATTGCCATTCCTTTTAAATTGTTGTCTATAATTCAACTTTGAAAATGAAGAGATTTTTCAGAAAAGATAGAACACATGAAGGCATACTACAGTAAATACTAGAAACCCTTTGAAATTATGTGGTGATGTGACTCAAGGAAGAACTAGGTTGAACAAGGCCTCGTGGAATGTTTGTGGTTTTCAGACCACTAAGTTCAGTCTTGGGCAGATAGAGCCTAGACTTTAAGTTTGGAACATTGCCTTTTTTTGTATAGTACAAATGGGTCAATATTGCTTAAATGTGTTAAAACTAATCTGTTGTCCTTAGTCTCAGAAAAATGTTTCTTATGTATTTCTTAACATTTTCTTGACGTGGTAGTGGTTTTTTAATCAACGTAAACATAGGACATGTCTTTACGCCTTGGACTTAGCAGCAACAGGGAAGTAGAAGATGCCTTGTAAAAGGCAGGTGCGAGTAGAGGTAAGGCAAGCAGCTCCTTTCTGTCCCCGACCCTCACAAAGGAAAACAGATACAAAGAAAACTAGATCTTGGCACCACTGCTTCAAATTTCTGCCTTAATTCTTTTTTAAAATTCTTTATATATCTGTTACTGTTTAAAATTCACTTTCCATCCTGGCTGCTGGCCACCTTCCCACTCCCCTTATAAAGGGCCTCCTCTTCTCCTCAGATCTGACACATCAAGTCTCTGCTAGGTGCTAGGCCCCACTGAGGCCATACAAGGCAGCCCAGTTAGGGGAATGGATTCCACAGACAGGCAACAGCTTTCGGGATAGCTCCCACTCCAGTTGTTGGGGGAGCCACATGATGACCAAGCTGCACATCCATTACATATGTAAGTATGGCCAAGGTCCAGCCCAGGTATGGTCTTTCATTGGTGGTTCAGTATGTGAGAACCTAGAGTCCAGTTAAATTACTCTGTTGGTCTTCCTGTGGAGTTCTTATCCCCTTCAGGGCTTTCGATCTTCCCCCCACTGTTCCATAAGAGTCCCTGAGCTCTGTCCAATGTTTTGGCTGTGGGTCTCTGCATCTGTTTCAGTCAGCTGCTGATCTTAGAGCCTGAGTCACCTATGTCTGGCCAGGGAGTTGTGTCATTTTATCTGTTTTCTTTCTTCTGCTTCCCTCCTTTGCCTCTTTGACTTCTTCTAGAAGTCCTCTAATTGTGTTTAATTACTGAAGTTTTCTGAAACCTTCAGTGTCGTGGCCCGTACTGCCCGGCTTTGTGGGCCAAAATGTTGCGGCCTGCTCTGCTCCACGCTTGGCAGCCACTGTGTCCTGTCCCAAGCTGCTGCTCCGGTCCGAGGGTCAGGGTCTAGCGAGAGAGAGAGTGGGGATAAAGGGGAACAGATACGAAGAATGGAGACAAGACAGAAAGTCTGATCAAGTCTCATTTATTGAAGGGAATTCTGAGGTATTTATACGCTTTTGCCACGTGCCTTGCAGGTGTTGATATGACGTAAGCCTTACAGGCGTCTATTGCGTGGACAGCACATGTACCGTGCGCCTTGCAGGCTTGGATACCGCGTGCGCCTTACAGGCATGTATGGCCTGGATAGCACGTGGACAGCACGTGAACTGCATGCCTTGCAGGCGTGGCTACCACGTGCGCCTTGCAGCTGGGGGCAGTAAACAGCAACACAAAATATGTGGGATATCAGAGTGTGCTTCAGCTGTTGTAGGCCATTGAAAACCAAATCTCTTATCAGGGTATATGGTTCCAGATGGCTGCAAAGATAATCTAGCCGCTTTCTGCTAAAAGTCGGCTCCCAACACTTCAGCTTCTGTAATTTTCATGTGCAAGTTTGTTCTTCCTCATATGTAGTTCCTTGCCTATTATATATACATATATATACACACACATATATACACATACATATACATTTATATATACATGTATATATAGACACATGTATGTATATACATATATATGTATATATACATGTATATGAACACATATATGTGGGTAAGGTATTAACATTTAGAAAGAAGAACAAGAAAAGACTAAATGCATAAAAGTGAGTTCACATATAGAGTGTGCTTGGTGTAAATCCTTTGAAAATGGGTTTCTAAAACACCAGTGTTCCCTTGTGATTACATGATGGGCTGCTGCCTTCTTGGAAGATCTGAATCTTAAACTGTTTTTCATTGTGTGAATACTTCAGTTGGTAATACTTTGTTTGCACTATTATACTGAATGCATTTCATTCTCTTTTTTTTTTTTTTGGATATTTTATTTACAGTTCAGATGTTATCCCCTTTCCCCATTCCCCTCCCCACCCAGGAACCACTTATCCCATCCCTCTCCTCCTGCTTCAATGAGGATGTGCCCACACTCTCACCTCCCCACCCTCGAATTCCCCCCAACTCGGTGTCCAGCCTTCATGGTACCAAGGATCTCCTCTCCCACCTATGCCCAACAGGGCCATCCTCCCTTACATATACAGCTGGAGCCATGGGTCTCTCCCTATGTGCTCCCAGGCTGATGGTTTAGACCCTGGGGAGCTCTGGTTGGTTGGTATTGGGGCCACAAACACTTTCAGCTCCTTCAGTCTTCTCTCTAACTTCTCCATTGGGAAACCCTTGATTGGATCAATGGTTAACAGTGAGCATCTGCCTCTAAATATTTCAGACTCTGGCAGACCTCTAAGGAGACAGCTATATCAGGCTCTTGTCAGCATGCAGTTCCTGACATCCAAATCAGCTTCCACCTTTAGTGGCTGCACATGGGATGCATACCCAGGTGGAATGGTCTCCAGATAGCCCCTCCTTCAGTTTCTGTCCCACATTTTGTCTTCATATTTGCCCCTTTGAGTATTCTGTTACTCCTAAGAAGGACCGAAGCACCCACAGTTGGTCTTCCTTCTTCATGAGCTTCATGTGGTCTGTGAGTTGAATCTTGGCTATTTCAAGCTTTTGGGCTAATATCCAATTATCAGTGAGTAAATACCATGTGTGTTCTTCTGTGATTGGGTTACCTCACGCAGGATGGTATTTTCTAGTTCCATTCATTTACCTAAGAATTTCTCAAATTCATTGTTTTTAATAGCTGAGTAATACTCCATTGTGTAAATGTACCGCACTTTTTGTATCCATTCCTCTGTTGAAGGACATCTGGGTTCTTTCCAGCTTCTGGCTATTATAAATAAGGCTGCTATGAACATAGTGGAGTATATGTCCTTGTTATATGTTGGAGCATCTTCTGGGTATATGCCCAGGAATGGTATAGCTGGATCCTCAAGTAATGCTATGTCCAATTTTCTGAGGAACTGACAGACTGATTTCCAGAATGGTTGTACCAGCTTGTAGTCCCACCAACAATGGAGGAGTGTTCCTCTTTCTCCACATCCTCACCAGCATCTACTATCACCTGAGTTTTTGATCTTAGCTATTCTGACTAGTTTGAGGTGGTATCTCAGGGTTGTTTTCATTTGCATTTCCCTGATGACTAAGGATGTTGAGCATTTCTTAAGGTGCTTATTGGCCATTCGAGTTTCCTCAGTTGAGAATTCTTTGTTAAGCTCTGTACCTCATTTTTAATAGGGTTATTTGTTTGTCGGGAATATAATTTCTTGAGTTCTTTGTATATATTGGATATTAGCCCTCTATCAGATGTAGGATTGGTAAAGATCTTTTCCTAATCTGTTGGTTGCCGCTTTGTCTTATTGACAATATCCTTTGCCTTACAGAAGATTTGCAATTTGATGAGGTCCCATTTGTCAATTCTTGATCTTAGAGCATAAGCCATTGGTGTTCAGTTCAGGAACTTTTCCCCTGTGCCTAGGTATTCGAGGGTCTTCCCCACCTTCTCTTCTGTTAGTTTCAGTGTATCTGGTTTTATATAAAGGGTTTTTTTTTTAAATCCACTTGGACTTGAGCTTTGTACAGGGGATAAGAATGGATTGATTTGCATTCTTCTACATGCTGACCACCAGTTGAGCCAGCACCATTTGTTGAAATTGCTGTCCTTTTTCTACCGGATTGTTTTAGCTCCTTTGTCAAAGATCAAGTGATCACAAGTGTGTGGGTTCATTTCTGGATCTTCAATTCTATTCCATTGATCTTCCTGCCTGTCTCTGTACCAATACCATGCAGTTTTTATCACTATTGCTCTATAATACAGTTTGGGGTCAGGAATGGTGATTCCCCCAGAAGTTCTTTTATTGTTGAGAATGGTTCTCGCTATCCTGGGTTTTTTGTTATTCCAAATGAATTTGAGAATTTCTCTTTCTAACTCTATGAAGAATTGATTTGGAATTTTGATGGGGATTGCATTGAATCTGTAGATTGCTTTATGGCAAGATGGCCATTTTTACTAAATTAATCCTTCCAATCCAGGAGCATGGGAGATTTTTCTATCTTCTGAGATCTTCTTCTATTTCTTTCTTCAGAGACTTGAAGTTCTTGTCATACAGATCTTTCATGTGCTTGGTTAGATTTACTCCAAGATATTGTACATTATTTATGGCTATTGTGAAGGGTGTCATTTCCCTTTTTTCTTTCTCATCCTGTTTATCCTTTGAGTAGAGAAAGGCTACTGATTTGTTTGAGTTGATTTTACATCCAGCCACTTTGCTGAAGTTGTTTATCAGGTTTAGGAGTTCTCTGGTGGAAGTTTTAGGGTCACTTAAGTATACTATCATATCTTCTGCAACTAGTGAAATTTTGACTTCTTCCTTTCCTATTTGTATCCCTTTGACTTCCTTTTGTTGTCTAATTGCTCTGGCTAGGACTTCCAGTACTATATTGAATAGGTAGGGAGAGAGTGGGCAGCCTTGTCTAGTCCCTGATCTTAGTAGGATTGCTTCAAGTTTCTCTCCATTTAGTTTGATGTTGGCTACTGGTTTGATGTATATTGCTTTAAATATGTTTAGGTATGGGCCTTGAATCCCTGATCTTTCCAAGACTTTTACCATGAAGGAATTTTGAATTTTGTCAAATGCTTTCTCAGCATCTAGTGAGATGATCATGTGGTTTTTTTCTTTGAGTTTATTTATGTAGTGGATTACATTGATGGATTTCTGAATACTGAACCATCCCTGCATTCCTGGGATAAAGCCCACTTGATCATGATGGATGATTGTTTTGATGGTGTTCTTGGATTCGGTTTGCAAGAATTTGGTTATTTTTGCATCAATATTCATAAGAGAGATTGGTCTGTAGTTCTCTTTCTTTGTTGGGTCTTTGTGAGGTTTAGGTATGAACGTAATTGTAGCTTCATAGAACGAATTGGGTATTGTTCCTTCTGTTTCTATTTCGTGGAATAGTTTGAAGAGGATTGGTATTAGGTCTTCCTTGAAGGTCTGATAGAATTCTGCACTAAAACCATCTGGCCCCGGACTTTTTTTGGTGGGGAGACTTTTAATGACTGCTTCCATTTTTTTTTTTTTTTTTTTTTTTTTTTAGGGATTATGGGACAGTTTAGATGGTTTCTCTGTTCCTCATTTAATTTTGGAACCTGCTTTCTGTCTAGAAAATTGTCCATTTCATATCGATTTTCCAGTTTTATTGAGTATAGGCCTTTGTAGTAGGATCTGATGATTTTTTGAATTTCCTCAGTTTCTGTTGTTCTGTCTCCCTTTTCAGTTCTGATTTTATTAATTTGGATACTGTCTCTGTGCCCTTTGGTTAGTCTGGCTAAAGGTTTATTTATCTTGTTGATTTTCTCAAAGAACCAGCTCCTGGTTTTGTTGATATTTTGTATAGTTCTTTCTGTTTCTATTTGGTTGATTTCAGACCTGAGTTTGATTATTTCCTGCTGTCTACTCCTCATCGGTATATTTGCTTCTTTTTGTTCTAATGCTTTCAGGTGTGCTGTCAAGTTGTTAGTGTATGCTCTTTCCAGTTTCTTTTTGTAGGCAATTTTAGGTATGAGTTTTCCTCTTAGTACTGCTCTCATGGAGTCCCACAAGTTTTAGTATGATGTGTCCTCATTTTCATTAAATCCTAAAAAGTCTTTAATTTCTTTCTTTAGTTCTTCCTTGACCAAGTCATCACTGAGTAGAGCATCATTCAGTTTCCACATGTATGTGGGCTTTCCATTGTTTTTGTCATTATTAAAGACCAGCCCTAGTCCATGGTGGTTTTATAGGGTACAAGGGATTATTTCAATCTTTTTGTATCTGTTAAGGCCTGTTTTGTGACCAATTATATGGTGTATTTTGGCGAAGGTACCATGAGGCGCTGAGGAAAAGGTATATTCTTTTGTTTTAGGACGAAATGTTCTATAGATATCAGTTAAATCCATTTGGTTCATAACTTCTGTTAGTTTCATTGTATCTCTGTTTAGTTTTTTTTCCCATGATCTGTCCATTGCTGACAATGGGGTGTTGAAATCTCCCACTATTATTGTGTGAGGTGTAATGTATGCTCAATTGAGCTTTAGTAAAGTTTATTTTATGTATGTGGGTGCCCTTGCATTTGGGGCCTAGATGTTCAGAATTGAGAGTTCATTTTTCGTTTGATGAATATGAAGTGTTCGTCTTTATCTTTTTTGATACTTTTGGTTGAAAATCGATTTTATTTGATATTAGAATGGCTACTCCAGCTTGTTTCTTGGGACCATTTGCTTGGAAGATTGTTTTTCATTGTTTTACTCTGAGGTAGTGTCTGTCTTTTTCACAGAGGTGTGTTTCCTGTATACAGCAATATTCTGGGTCCTGTTTATGTATCCAGTCTGATAGTCTATGCCTTTGTATTGGAGAATTGAGTCCATTGATATTAAGAGATATTAAGGAAAAATGATTGTTGCTTCCTGTTATTTTTTTCATCAGAGGTGAAATTATGTTGTGTAGCTATCTTCTTTTGGGGTTGTTGGAAGATTACTTTCTTGATTTTTCTAGGTTGTAGTTTCCTTCCTTTTGTTGGCGTTTTCCATCAATTATTTTTTGAAGTGCTGGATTTGTGGGAAGATATTATGCAAATTTGGTTTTGTCATGGAATATCTTGGTTTCTCCATCTATAGTGATTGAGAGTTTTGCTGGGTATAGTAGTCTGGGCTGGCATTTGTGTTCTGTTAGGGTCTGTATGATATCAGTCCAGGATTTTCTGGCTTTTATAGTCTCTAGTGAGAAGTTTGGTGTAATTCTTATAGGTCTGCCTTTATATGTTACTTGAACTTTTTCCCTTACTGCTTTTAGTTTTTGTTCTTTGTTTTGTGCATTTGATGTTTTGATTATTATGTGGTGGGAGGTATTTCTTTTTTGTCAAGTCTAGTTGGAGTTCTATAGGCGTCTTTGTATGTTCATGCGCATGTCTTTCCTTGGGTTAGGGAAGTTTTCTTCTATAATGTTGTTGAAGATATTTACTGGTCCTTTAAGTTGGGATTCTTCACTCTCATCTATACCTATTAACCTTAGGTTTGATCTTCTCATTGTGTCCTGGATTTCCTGGATGTTTTGAGTTAGGAGCTTTTTGCATTTTGCATTTTCTTTGACAGTTGTGTCAATGTTTTCCATGGTATCTTCTGCACATGAGATTCTCTCTTCTATATTTTGTATCCTGTTGGTGATGCTTACATCTATGACTCCTGATCTTTTTCCTAGATTTTCTATCTCCAGGGTTGTCTCCCTTTGTGATTTCTTTATTGTTTCTACTTCCATTTTTAGGTCCTGGACGGTTTTGTGTAATTCCTTCACCTGTTTGGTTGTGTTTTCTTCTAATTCTTTAAGGGATTTTTGTGTTTACTCTTTAAGGACTTCTACCTGTTTACCTGTCTTCTCCTGTACTTCTTTAAAGGAGTTACTTATGTCCATCTTAAAATTTTCTGTCATCATGAGAACTGATTTTAATTCTGAATCTTGCTTTTCCCGTGTGATGGGGTGTCCAGGGCTTGCTATGGTAGGAGAACTGGGTTCTGATGATGCCAAGTAACTTTGGTTTCTGTTACTTATGTTCTTGGGCTTGCCTTTCACCATCTGGTTAACTCTAGTGTTACCTGCACTCACTGTGTCTGACTGGAGTTTGTCTTTCTAGTTATCTTGCTTGTGTCAGAACTCCTCGGAGTCTAAATGTCTCTGTGATCCTGTGATCCTGAGCTCCTGGGTGAAAGATCTCCTGGGACTCACGCCGCCTCTGGGATCTTGAAATCCTGCTGCTCTGAGTGCAGTGGTTCCTCTAGGATGTCTCAGGATATGGTGTCTCCACAGGAGCAGACCAGCTAGGTGTCTGCCCCAGTCAAAAGGACCAGGCACAGGGCAGAAGGGAAGTGGTATTCAAGAGGGGTGGGGTTTGGGTGGCTGATGGGTCCTGAGCACCCCCGACTCCCAGTTGTAACTCTGGGGCTTAGGGTAGTGGGAGAGGGTTCTTTCCCGCTTTGTCTGAGTGCAGTGGTTCCTGTAGGATCTATCAGGGTATGGTGTCTCCACAGGAGCAAACCAGCTAGGTGTCTGCCCCAGCCAAAAGGCACATTTCTTTATTTAAGCATGAGTTTTAACTGTCTAAATGATAGTGTGAAGGAAGTCTGTTTAGAAGTATTTTTAAAATAAGTACAATTTTTAAACCTCTAAGCATTCCTGGGAATATTGATTTTTTTTTTCTGGAATCTCAAAGAATAATATGCCAGGAGTTTGAAAACAGAGAAACTATGCTGCAATTCTAAAATGTATCATTGTTGATGAGTAAATAGTCTTCTAAAATGTATTTTTTATTTACAATCCAGCTGTTGCTTCCCCTCTCAGTGCCCCTTCCACAGTTCCTCATCCCATTCCTCCTTCCCCTAACCGTGCCCCCCCCCCCATCTTTGAGAGGATGTTCCTCCACCACCAGGCTTCTCCTCTCCCTGGGGCCTCAAGTCTCTCAAGGATTCAGCACATCTTCTCCCACTGAGGCTAGACCAGGAAGTCTTCTGCTGTATATGTGTCAGGGGCCTCGGACCAGCTCTTGTATGCTTCCTGGTTGGTGGCTTCCTGTCAGAGATCTCAGGGGTTCAGGTTAGTTGAGACTGGTGTTCTTCCTATGGGGTCACCCTCTTCTTCTGCTTCTTCATCCTTCTCCTAATTCAACCATAGGGCTCCCCAACTTCAGTTCAATGGTTGGGTGTATCTGCGTCTGTCTCAGCCATCTGCATGTTGGGCCTCTCAGAGGACAGCCATGCTAAACTTTTTTAAGTGCAGGTCTTCTTGAGTATGATGTTGCCTGGCCATTCTCCTGTTCAGTTTCTATTGAGGCAAACTCTGTTAAAAGTAGTTCCATTTCTTGTGTACTAAGATGAAAGAGATTGTCTTGGGAAATAGTTGTAGTCAAATAAGAATAATTTGTATTTCTCCTTTCCACTTACCTACCTGACACTCTTTCCATTGTTTATTTCCAGTGTTGTAGTTTCCGACAGCAGATGGCAGCACTCAGCATCTTTGTGTTAATAGGGAAAGGACCCCTCAGTTTCTTCTTCCTTTACTTCCCCCATCCTCATTGCCCTTCATCCTAAGGAGAGCATGTGCAGCTGTGCTTTCTCCAGTAAAGACTAAGTCTTGTTGAGGACTCCTCCACTCAAAAGCAAACCATTGAATCACTCTTGCTTCTTTCCCAAGGTCAATTGTATGTATGTTTGTATGTATGTATGTATATATGTATGTATGTATGTATGTATCTATCTAAAATCAAAATTGTTTCTAAATTATTACACATTAAATTGTTTTGTTTTCAGAAATTTTGGGTGAAAAGTGAGGTAATGATTCTTTGTTTTTTCTTAGGAAGACATAAACACAACCAAAAACATTTACTTTATCTGAAACCTTATACAGTAACTATAATTATTAATTAGTGAATTAGACAAAGGGGGAAGAATTTTTTTCATGGTTCTGGGCAGCAGGTTTCACTATGTTACTCAAACTGACATGGAATCCTCATGGACCCTCCTGCCTCAGCCTCCCTAGTGGTAGAATGATAGGCAAAGGTCACAACTCCTGAGAGATAGTTCCTTCCAGCAGGTATTGTGTGAAGTCGAGTCAACTTGACCAGTTGTTGAACTGAGTTGGGGTTCTTTTGTGGTTTGCTGTTTCTGTTGGTATACACCACTTTTAATTCACCTAGTCATGGTGTCTTAGCATGGGCCCTTCAGTACTGATAGGTTTTCTTAGTGTTTCTTGTCTCTCACAGTTGTTATGGACTGAATCAAACTGAAAGTCTGTGTTGCTCCAAAATTTTCCTAAGCCCAGTGTTTTATTGGGCAGTGAGAGGAAGTACTGGGATGTAGCTTAAAGGTGGAATACTTGCCTGCGAGGTGAGGCAGTTTTAAGGACCAATCCCTCATGAATGAGACTAGTGAATGGGCAAAGGAGATTCCCTAAAGCACCCTGGTTCTTTCTGCTGTGTAAAGATATAGGTGCAAGTGGACATTCTTCAGCTCAGAAGAGGGTCCTGACCAAGAAGGTGCATCTGCTCTCAGATGTCCAGCTGACAGACTGTGAGGAATTGGAGCTTGTTTATGAGCCTCTCTGTCCTTAGGAGTCTGAACTAACACAGATAGTGAGAGTATTTCCCTACCACTGTTGGGAGCTCCCAGTGTGTACCACTGAGGACTCCTTCAGGTCCCTTTGTAGGAGCCACTATTAGAGAACTATGAAGAATATCTAGCAAGAGATAGTGCATACTACTACTCAGCAGTGTTCACATAGCACACTTGCTCATGCTAAGCTTTAAAAAATGTTATAAATTTCAGCTATTTTCTTACCTGCCTTTTATGCTCATGTCTTCTAGGTTCATTTTCTCCTGAGAGGGCTTACTTCTCATTACAAATAATTCAGCTCATTACCTGTGACCTCAACTTTCTAAAATTATAGTCTGTAGATTGTCTATTTCATTGTCATGTTTAGTGAGGAAGGAACAGTCTCCTGAGATATCTAACATTTTCATCAGAGTGAACCCTCACCCCTGGTGACATATGTTCTATAGACAAGTCAAAGGGTCCTGAGAAGAATTGCTTTATATGCAGAACTGCCCTTTAAAGTTTGAACATCGTAATAGATTCTTTTAAAATAAATTTAAAACAAGAATATCAATACATGAATTGAAAAGAAGCATGTTCTTTTTATAGGCAACTTAAATACTGCAAAAGCATTAAAAAGTGTATGTTACCATTGATCAAAGGAATTGAATCAAAGACCCAGAAATAAACCCACAGACTCATGGACACTTGATTTTTGATAAAGAAGCCCAAACTGTCAAATGGAAAAATGAAAGCACCTTCAACAAATGGTGCTGGTCTAACTGGATGTCTACATGTAGAAGAAAAAAAATAGATCTATATTTACCATCCTGCATGAAACTTAAGTCCAAGTGGATCAAGGACCTCAACATAAAACCAGAATCACTAAATCTCATAGAAGACAAAGTGGGAAATGCCCTTGAGTGCATTGGTACAGCAGACAATTTCCTGAACAGAATACCAGTGGCTCAGACTTTAATGTCAACAATTGATAAATGGGACCTCATGAAACTGCAAAGCTTCTGTAAGGCAAAGAACCCTGTCAATAGGACAGAATGGCAGCCTACAGTTTGGGAAAGGATCTTCACCAATCCTACATCTCACAGAGGGCTAATATCCAAAATTTACAAAGAACTTAAGAAGTTAGACACCCGTAACCCAATAATCCAACTTTAAAAAAAATGAGGTAGACAGCTAAACAGAATTTTTAACAGATGAATTGCAAATGGCAGAGAAGCACTTAAAGAAATGTTCAAAGTCATTAGGAAACTATAAATCAAAACAACTCTGAGGTTTCATCTGACACCCATCAGAATGTCTAAGATCAAAAACTGGAAAGATAGCACATGGTGGTGAGGGTGGGGAGCAAGGGAACAAGGGGATCACACCTCCACAGCTAGTAAAAGTGCAAACTTGTACAAGTTTGAAATTGGAAATCAATTTGGCAGTTTCTCAGAAGACTGGGGATAGTTCTATCTCATTGTCCAACTTTACCACTCCTGGGCATAACCAAAAGATGCTCGAACATTCCCCCAAAACACTTGCTCAACAATGTTTATAGCAGCTTTATTTGTAATAGCCAGAAACTAGAAACAACCTAGATGTCCCTCAACTGAAAAATGGATTAAAAAAAGTGGTACATCTACACAATGGAATAGTATTCAGCTATTAAAAGCAAAAAATTATGAATTTTGCAGGGAAATGGATGGAACTTGAGAATTATCATCCTGAGTGAAGTAACTCAGCCCCAAAAGGACATGCAAGACAGGAGCATGTTGTCCTCTGAGAGACTCCACCCAGCAGCTGATTAAGATCAGATAGATACAGACACCCACATCCAGACAATGGATGGGTGGAACGTGGGGACTCATATGGAAGAATCTGAGGCAGGATGTGGGCCCAGAAGGAGACAGGAACTCTACAAGAAGACCAACAGAGTCAACTAACCGGGTCCCTTGGGGCTCTCGGAGTCTCAATCACCAACCAATGGCCCCAGGCCTCCCTGCATATATATAGCAGATGTGCAGCTTGCTCTTCATGTGGCTTCCAGACAACTGCAGTGAAGGCTATCCCAAAAGCTGTTGCTAGTAGATGGAATATATTCTTCTAGCTGGGCTGCCTTGTCTGGTGTCAGTGGGAGAGGAAGCGCCTAGCCTTGCAGAGCCTTGAAATATCTATCGGTAGGTGGGTGGCTACCCAGGGAGCTTCCACCTACTCAGAGGAGAAGGGGAGGAGGAATGGGGAAAAATTGTAGGAAGGGGTGATTGATTGAAAGGGGTAGTGAGAAATATGTAAAGTGAGTAATTTTTAAAATTAAATTATAAAAAAGTATGCATCGCAATGCTTTGATTTTGTAGTGTTTAGGCTGAGTTATCCAGTTTCAGGATGTGCTTGGTTACCCTACTCTTCATTTAGTCAGATAAAAGCAGTAGCTGCTCATTTTTTGCCTTAATTTGTCTTCTGTTTAAGATAGCATTTACAGCAACTCTGAATATATAGCCTAGTATTGCTGCTATAACAATTGCATAGCAGTAGACAGGAATTATATGAAGGGCTAGGATTGTAGCTCAGTGGCAGAGTAATATGCATGAAATACTGGGTTCAGTCCTAGTACATCAATTTAAAAAAGAAAAAGCAAAGAATCTCTATAAGTTTAGGAACCTATAGTTTGCCATCATTGACAGCCTCTGTTGTTTATTCTCTGTCCATCCATTCAGCATGTTCCTCCATTGATAATACACATTCCCAGGTTTTGGTGGTCACCAGGACTGTTCCCATTGCTGTCTTCTTCTATCCAGCACCATTCTAATGAAACAGAAACAACTAGGCTACTGCTTCCTCGAACACAAACTAAGTCTTTAGGCTAGAGCTTGCCTATGATTGATCGTATCAAAATGCTAGGAATGGAACCTGGTGCTTGCTAGAGTCCTCCACTGATGAGCTCTGCCCCAACCTTAGGATCAGGATTCAAAGGCAATCCTGGAACTGCTAAGAACATGCATGGCTCTAGTCAGCCTTTCTCTAAGGTCACTTACCCACAGTATTTGAAGACATCTTTCTCCTCTTTTAGATATGTGTAAGTTAATCTCTGCAGCTTCTGTTTTATACCAGAAATAAAGTAGTCTGTAATATATTATCTTACAGTGCTTTTGTGCTTAAGAAGGAATATATGCTCAGGTGTAAATTTTTTTAAACTACCGAGTTTCAAGACTTAAAATTTTTAAGTTTTGTTTTGACACTTACTGTTTTACTTTACTTTCTCATATTCTCTATATAAATGTTTTTGTTTGTGCAATCCCACCTTGCATAGTCTAGTTCACAGAAATTGTGATACATAATTTAGTGAAATTAGTTACAAAAGGTTTAAACCAGTGGTTCTCAACCTTCCATATGCTGTGACTCTTTAATACAGTTTTACATGTTGTGGTGACCCCCAACCATAAAATTATTTCATTGCTATTTCATAACTGTAATTTTGCTACTGTTATGAGTAGTAATATAAACACTTGATATGCAGGCTCTCTGATATATGGTCCCCAAAGGCTGAGAAATACTGGTTTAAACCACACACAACTAACTGCCATGGCCCTTTCTCTTCTTCTCATCAGTTTATTTTTACCTCATCTAGAGAGCCTAGACTGAAAATGTGAAATAGAAACAAAAAAGTGAGTTGTCACTGGCAGTGAACTTAAAGTGTTCTTATCATGTTTATGAAACGTACTGTACTGGTCAAACCTTCACAATAACCCATCCTTCACTTTGTACTGGAAAAGGTAATCTTATATAAATCTTTCTCTAATTATTATAACTACCATGAAAGAAAAGATTCAGTAGTGTGTGGGAGTACCTTTGCAGGAGAGTCTGAGGAATTTGCTCTTAGATAAAAAAATGAAAACAAAACCACAAGCAGCAGAGACTGTCTGCTTGCAGAACTAGTAGAAGATAAAAGGTATCAATGGTGAGCCTAGTGAAATGAATGCCACTTTCGCATCAGTCTAGAACAGTACTGAATGAAGAGTCATTCTTGGGCTTTAAGTACCATATTAGATATGTTTTATGTCTATACTCAGTGTCACTTATAATTTTGTCACAGGAGACATCTTAACAAATTGTGAGTTTTAGCATTTTAAATTGTATGATAATATACATTTATTAATGGGAAGAATCATTGTTTTCAGCAAAATTTGATGAATACTTCTATCACATTAATCTCATGAAGATATCATCATATCATTTCTTTTATGTGCTTTAGTTTATTGTAACCAGAATTTTGAGTTAGCACATTTACATATAATTGAGGAAGAAAATGTTAGCTCTCAGTAATTTTTTGAATGTTTAAGTAACTATTATGAAACACATCACATAAGTGTGAGTTACTGGGATTTCTGTTATGGTTAATTTTTTATTGATAAGTAAGAATTGTAAGTGTGTGTATAGGGCTACAGTATAACATCTTGACATGCTTACATTGTGGAATGTCAGATTAATTAAAATCTATTTCCTCATATAATTGTCTCTGTGGTTAAAACATTTGAAATTTCTTGGGAATTTTGAACAACAGTGTGCTGTACAACAGTGTCTGGTACAACAGTGCTGTTACAGCTGTCATCTCATTAGCTCTCTAAAATGAGTCTTCCTGTTCTACTGTCCAGCATCTCCCTTTTCTCTTTCCAACCTCTACCCAGCCTGTGACTTTAATGGCAGTGTTGGGGGAGGTGCCTGTGTGCTTGTGTGTACATGTACACATGTATGTGGACACGTGTACATGCCTTGCTTATTTTATGTAGTATGATGACATCTAGGTCTATCCATGTTACAAACATCAGAATTTTCTTCTTAAGGCTGACTAGTATTCTCTTATAGAATATAGACAACATTTTCTTTGTGTGGACAACTGATAAACAGTGGGCTGCTTCCCTATCTTGGCTATTGTGAATGATTCTATGCTAAACATGAAAATAAAGGTATCTGTTTCTTAAGCATACTGATTTAAGAAGTTTTATATGTACACAAATGGGATTTCTAGATAATGTGAATTCCCCTTTTAGCTTTCTGAAGAACACCCATACTGTTTGCTATATTAACAGTTACTCATTTCCATTCCCACATTAGTTCACAGGTTACCTCTTCTGCACATCACCATCAGTCCTTGGCATCTTTCCTTGTTTTGTTGTTGTTGTTTATTGGTTTTTTTTTTTTAGATAAGGTCTTGCCATGTAGCCCAGGCTAGCTTTGAACGAAGTTAGTGTGTTTCCTAGACTGCTGTCAAATTTTAGTCCTCCTGCCTCAGCCTCCTGTGTGCTGGAATTACATGCTTGCCTCCTCTGTTCTGTTGGTTAGAAGCCACTCTGAGATGTGAGGGGGTTCTTCATTTTGGCTTTAATTGGCATCTCTCTGATGCTTGGTAATGAAGAAGAGCATTTTTTTCCATGTATCTGTTGGCCATTTGTAAATCCTCTATGGAAAACTGTCTCTTTCTCTGTCTTCCTGCTTTTGATATATAAAAAACAACCTTTCATAAGTTGTTCCACAGACACCTCACAGTCTGTGAATTGTGTCTTCATTGTTTCCTTTACTATAAAAGAGGGACACTTGATGCAGTCTTACTTGTGTACTTTGACCTTTGCTGACTACCTTTGGAACTGTTCAGGTAATGAGCTAGAACCAGCACAGTGGGACATTCCCTGATGCTTTCATCTAGTTTTACAGGCTGATGTCTGAGACTTGAGTCTCCAGTCCAGTGGAGTTAATGCAGTCACTTGTCTTTTATGCCAGTGACACACTGCTCTGGTTATAACTTGGGAATCATATTGAGATGGGATACATTTGTTAATTTTTGTACAGATTTATTTTTTGTTTTTTAGGTTCTTTTGTAGTTCCAGGCAAATTATATCAGTTTCCTTTTCTACAAATTATGTCTAAATTTTGATAAAGTATTTTGGTGGAGCCTTTAGGTTATATCTATAAGATTGTGCCATTAGCAGAGATGATTTTGTTGTTTCTCTCCTTATTTGCTTTGGCTAGAACTAACTGCTTTATGTGGTAATGTGTTAGAGTACTGAGAAGCAGCATGCTTTTTTTTTTTTTTTTTTTTTTCTGATCTTAGAGGAAAGTCTTTCAACTATTTGCTATTAAATGAATAGTTAGCTATGGAGTTTCCTTATATGACCTTACAGTGCGTTTGTTTCATGCTGGACTTGTTAAGGGTTTGCAAAGACATTGAATTTTATCATATGTGTTTCTACATTTGATAAGATTATCACTGGGTTTATACTGTGCAACTGTCTTGACTGTATATATGAAATTATCTTGTTTGTTTGATTTATTGGATATTTCATTTATTTACATTTCAAATGTTAACCCCTTTCCTGGTTTCCCCTCCTCAAACCCCCTATCCCACCCCCCCCTTCTGCTTCTATGAGGGTGCTCCCCTACCCACCCACCCACTCCTGCCTCACGTCCCTAGCCTTTCCCTACACTTGGTTATCGAGCCTCCATATGACCAAGGGTCTCCCCTCCCATTAATGCCAGATAAGGCCATCCTCTGCTACATATGCAGCTAGAGCCATGGGTCTCTCCATGTGTACTTTGGTTAGTGGTTTAGTCCCTGGTAGCTCTGGGGGTGGTGGGAAGGGGGCAGGTTAGTTGTTATTGTTCTTTTTCCTAAGGGGTTGCAAAGCCATTCAGCTCCTTCAGTCCTTCCCCTAATTCCTCCATTGGGGTCACTGTGCTAAGTTCGATGGTTGGCTGTGACCATCTGCACCTGTATTGGTCAGGCTCTGGTAGTACCTCTCAGGGGACAGCTATATCAGGCTCCTGTCAGCAAGCACTTCTTGGCATCAACAATAGTGTCTGTGTTTGGCGTCTGCATATGGGATGGATACTCCCCAGGTGGAGCAGTCTCTGGATGACCTTTCCTCCAGTCTCTGCTCCACTCTTTGTCCCTGTATTTCCTTTAGACAGGAGCAATTTTGGGTTAAAATTTTAGATATGGATGGGTGGCCCCATCCCTCAACAGGGGGCCATCCCTAACCTTTGGATATGGTCTCTACAGGTCTCCCCCCGTTTTTATTGGATATTTCAGCTAAAGTCATCCCCAGTGGGTCCTGGGAGCCTCTTGCTTTCTTGGCATCTGGGACTTTCTGGTGGCTACTCCCAGTTCCCCATCCCCCATTGCTACACACCTCTGTTCAATTTCCTGACCCTCTGTACATCACCCCCCTCGTTTCCTGCCCCCGTTTCCCCCTCTCTCTTCCTCCCAAGTCCCTCTCACCCTCTACCTCCTGTGATTATTTTGTACTCCCTTCTAAGTAGGACTGAAGCATCCACACTTTGGTCTTCCTTCTTCTTGAGCTTCATATGGTCTGTGAGTTTTATCCTGGGTATTCTGAGCTGTTTGCCTAATATCCACTTATCAGTTAGTACATGAATACATACCATGCGTGTTCTTTTGTGACTGGGTTGCCTCGTTCAGGATGATATTTTCTAGTTCTATTCATTTGCCTGTGAATTTCATGAAGTCATTGTTTTTAATAACTGAGTATTACTCCATTGTGTAATGCACCACATTTTCTGTATCCCTTCCTCTGTTGAGGGACATCTGGGTTGTTTCCAGCTTCTGGTTATTATAAATAAGGCTGCTATGAACCTCACACCAGTCAGAATGGCAAAGATCAAAAACTCAGGTAACAACAGATGCTGGTGAGGATGTGGAGAAAGAAGAACACTCCTCCATTGTTGGTGGGATTGCAGTTCCTCAGAAAATTAGACATAGCATTACCTGAGGATACAGCTATACCACTCCTAGGCATATACCCAAAAGATGCTCCAACATATAACAAGGAAATTATTGTATTATACATATACTTATGTGAGAAAATTTGGCCTTTGAGATAATATGTATTCATATTTAATTTTACTCCAGACATCTTTTGAAAAGAAATACTTGTGCTTTTTTTATGCTTTACTATCCAAATATATACATTGTGTTCTAGAGGATTAAAAACAACAACAAAGTAACTAATTTTTTTGAATTATTTCTACTTTCTTTTCAACTCCATCCCCTCTTCTAATATCCAGCTTTTGTCTTTTTAGTTTTCATATACAAAACATGAAAGTTATATTTTTATTTAGTTGAACCTTTACTCTCATCAGACCTTTACTTCATGTCTGAAGTACACACACATGAGCACACACACAGGGATAACTGAAAATCACCATATTAGGTAAAATTGTGTATTGAGATAACACAAGGTACATTGGAAAATGGGTTTAGGGACTCAGCACTCAAAAACTTTATCAGTAAAACATTTAAAAAATGAAGAAGACACTTAATAAAAATGAGCAGTGAAGTTTTGCATATATTAAATGCTATAATAAATATGGATGGTGCGTTAACTGTGGCAGTGAACACTGAAAAAATTACAACTCAAAAAAACATAGGTTATTCTCAAATAGTAGAGGGTATGGAGGGTGTGGAAAGTGTGTGGAAAGCTGTAATGCGTGTGTGTGTGTGTGTGTGTGTGTGTGTGAGAGAGAGAGAGAGAGAGAGAGAGAGAGAGAGAGAGAGAGAGAGCACTGACCAGTGTGTGAAGCTTGAGGCTTGGGCACAGGTTTCATATCTTACCATTTTGGCATTAAGTTGTATAGTTTCTGACCCGCACCTCATGTCTGTCACTATGTTGTATTTACATTTTGCCTTCATCATTTCCAAGTTTGTTACATGTACTTGGAGCAAATTTGTGTTTTTTAAAGAAGTGTTCTAACAGAGCTCATGGCATCTTTATATGCCTTAGTACAAAAATGAAACTTCATTTTATTGCAATTTATTTCCACTGGCAGTAGGGGGGGTAGTGGGCTCACACTTTGTGCTGTACTGACCAGTGCTTTTCTTAGCTCTGCAGCTGCACATATGGTAAATTATTATCATTTTATGGTTACAGTTATAAGCAATTTGGTAGAGAATGATAGCTAAATTATGCACTGTTGCTTTTATTTGTTTTAATTTTATAATCTAATTTTTTTTTTTTAATAAGAAAACAGAACTCAGAACAATTCTTAGCAGGAGAGTGACCTTTTGTGTCACTCAGGGCCAGGCCACCTGTGGGTTCCACATTTCACTCTTGTTGATCTCTTGAAAACTGTCAACATCTGAGCATACGATTGTGGGATTGTCTATATTTTAAGAAATATATGTTTTTAACTAAGTTATCATTGGCTCCTGCTACTTAATAGAAAGATTTATTAGTAATTGAAATGACACATACATACATTTAAGCCCTGAACTCAGTTTTTGAGGGCAGAAGATTCCTACTTTTCCTTCAGAAAGTATCCTTGGCAATGATGCCAAAGCACTTACTCCCACTGCTCCCCTCCACACCCTTCCATGAAACTGTTCATTTGAAGTATAGGTGTTGACAGTGTGCCCACACAAGGATGCTCAGAGTACCCAGTGTTTCTGAGGTTGAGCACATTCTAAGCAACTCTTAGTTACTAACATCTAGCACTTGTTAGGAAGATCATTTAGAAATATACCCCTTGGAATCAAATGCCTTGTGTCAAAACTGCAGTTTTGTTTGCAGTGTTTAGTGAACAACTATTTTTATTAGAGTGTCTCTCTGAGCTGTTGCTATGACTTCTTTAGCACTGAGACCTACTAATTCTGTGGGATGTTCCAATGCTTGAAAACTTAGCCCAATACTCCAAGGTTTTCAGGCCTAGTCTAGAGTAGTGGTTCTCAACCTGTGGGTCGTGACCCCTTTGGGAGTTGAACAACTTTTTCACCAGGGTCACGTATCAAATATCCTACATATTAGATATTTGCATTACAATTCATAACCATAGAAAACTACAGTTATGAAGTAGCAACGAAAAATTTTTATGGTTGGGGTCAGCACAGCATGAGAAACTGTATTAAAGAATTGCAGCATTAGGAAGGTGGAGAACCACCATTCTAGGTCCATTACACAGACTTAAGGGAAAGGTCCAGGTGAGCTGCTCATCTTTAACAGTGTCGGCAGGGAGTAATGTAGTACTGAAAACCTTTTATTATATTCATATAAGTTGGTCATAATTGATTTTTAAGTCATTTTAAAACTTTTTTGGATATGTAATACTGTACTAGAAAAGTAGTCATGTGGATATTAGAAAAGCAGACACTAGTTTGATCTTCCTGATAGCTGGGAAAAAAAGTGATTTTATTTTGAAACTATCCTTAATTTTATTAGGTATGATTTTCCTTTATTATATATCAATTACTCTAAGTTATTAATTCATTTGTATCATGCTATACATCATTTTGAGTTTTATCAAAGGTTAATTAAGTCAGGAATTAACCATGAGATATCATTCTCTACTAAAGTGAGTTTTATTTCTTGCCAATGAAGCAATTATGCATTAGTAATTCATGAAGAGTGAGTGAATTTCATATTATATGACAGTGCTCTAAACAGGATTCATATACTTTTTGAACATAGAAGTTCTTAAAGGTAAATGAAAAACATTTTGATTTGAAATTGATCAGAGAAATTGAAGGTTGAAATGATTAGAGAATTATTTTATGTGTGTTTTATAAAATCCATGTTGCCATATATGTTTGTATACTGTGCTAGATCATGCTCACAGCACTATGGGACCTCATGTTATGCTGCTTTCTTGAATAGTTAAGTAAGAGACGTTCGGAGATCACTATCATATATATTGAACCTGAAACTAGAGACTAAAAGGTCACGGGGAGGAAGTATTTAACTGTGGTAGGTTCTAGGAGGGAATGTCTGCATTTAAAGATGTATACATGGAAAGAAGACACTGAAACAATTTAAGAACAGTGAGTGAGCAGGGGTAGCGGGAACAGAAGAGGAGGAAGTGGCAAGCAAGGATAGAAAGTGAAATCAAATTGGAGCATTTTGAAATTAGATGGGAGAATACTTTTCAACATATAAGGTGAATAGTGCGAGGCTAAGGAAGTGTGGTAGTGTCTCATCTGCAATTTGAAATGCAGAGGGAGAGTCCAGAGTGTGTGTTAATCTCTTCAGAGTTTTAGTAATAATAGAAAAGAGAAGCAGAATGACTCTGTAAAAATGAATCTCTGTTTGAGGAGGGCTGTGCTAAGAGGGTGTGTAGTTGTATACCAGTAGCCAGAAGTTACTGAGGTCAAAGATAGGATCATCTAATGAACAGTGCCCTGAGCAGGAAGAGGAACACAGGTGAACGCTCACCTGTTGACTTGAAAGACCCCCAAAGGGAGACCCCCCACTCAAGTCTCAGGAGGGCACACACCCAAGGACTCATGAGAGACCAACTTGATGCAGGCACACGAGGCAGTTTAATAGTGGAATAGCGGAGCTTTGGGTTGACACAGAGAAGCTCACACAGGAGACAGAGAAGTCAACCTCGAAGCTTAAAAGCTTGGGGTTTTTATAGGCAAGGGTTTGGGGGAGCACAAGATTTTTGCATGGTTACATGTTTTACATTTTTGAACATCAGCAGGCTGTGTGGGCAGAGTATAGCTTCTGTGGGTGGATGCTTATCTAGGCTGACAGGATATCTGGTTAAACTGGTTAAACCTGAACTATGATATTTTGGGCTGCCAAACGGGCCCAAAAAGAGGGAGGGGTGGAAGAATACCAGATGGCCCATTACTCATTTGGACATGCTCGAGGCATATCTCTGTTCTTTCAAGGATGTCCTTGCATACTTTTTTATCTTTCATGGCCAGCCAGTTCCTGGGATGATTCAACAGGTCTTTGTCCTGTAACTCCACATTCTCTGTGACTGATTAACTGGTCCCTGGACTAACAGACCCGCTGACCGGAATTTTTAACTACTTAGGTCAGGGAATCAGAGTGGGCCTATTTTAAAAATTTCTTTTAGACTCAACACTGAGAAGATGCCATATTATGAAGTAATCATGTGTCTCGATAGAATGGGACAGGCTAGATGGCTCTACTGGCTATGAAATCTGGTGATCTGAGTTAAGTTCCCAGGACAAACATAGTGAAAATAATTTTTGTTCTCTTATCTCTACTCATGCAACATGGAGAGAGAGAGAGGGAGAGGGAGGAGGGGGAGCGAGGGAGAGAATTATAAATAATCATTTTTTAAAACTATAAGTATATAATGGCCATCTGCATTCTCAATAATATATTATTATACTTGATAATTTTTCTCAATAATAAGTGTACTTAAAAATTAGTTTTTTGTTAGTGTCTTCTGGCTGTAGCTGTTTATTACCTTCATAGGTTGTTCCAGTTTAAGATTTATTGTTTTGTTTTTCATCTTTCACCAGTGTTAAATTTTTACATGTTTTGTCTGTCAAACATAATTCTTTTTTCTAACTTTATTTAGTCTATTCTTTCCTTCTAACTCTGTTTCCTCTCAGTACTTGAGGAAACGCGCTGCTGTCGTTGGATGTCTGTGCTCTGTGATGAGAACCCCAGTCTCCTCACCGTCCCTTTATTGGGGCTTCTCTGTGTTGCTCTCAGGATTAGTTTCCTTCCTGCACCTCCTCCTTTCCTCCAACAAATTCTGTCTTTTGCATTTAGAAATTGACAATGGCGTTTCTTGGTTTGGATTTCTAAGAGTTAATTCTGTTCAGGATTTTCTCAGGTTTTAGAAAAGGGGAATGAGTTTTGAGCTGTTATACCTATGGATGCTCTTTCAACCCTGCCTTTCGTGTGCTCCTTTTCTGGTACTGGAGGGGCATTCAGGAGGATCTTTTGTTGTGTGACTATAGTTCCTGTAGGCACTGTTTATTTTCTTTGTTTGTCTGTTTTCTCTCTGCTGTTTATAGGGGGCATTGGGTACTGTAGTTTCAACTTCATTGATTAATTTTCCCATGTCCTCTTTATTCTGTTGAATCCATGCAGTGGGATTTATTGGATTATTCTAATTTTCAGTTCCAAGTTTTCCATTTGATTCTTCTGTATCAGTTGTTTCTTTGCTGAGACATTCTAGTTTTTTATTTGTTTGAAGCATACACATTGAAATATGATTAGTTTAAAGTCCTTTGCAGGAAACAAACTTATTTACTTACTAACATCTGGGTTATTTGAGTATTGACATCTGTTGATTTTTTTTTTTCTCATTGAATATTCCCAATTAATATTTTCTTGGCTCTTGATGTGGCATGTGATCAGTTGCATTCTGAACAATGGGAGTATTGTTTTATAGTCCTATTTAAATTTTCTTTTAGTAGACCTTTTCTGGTATCACAGCAAAGGGGGAAGAAGAGGTTCTTCTGCTTCTTTGCATTCATATTGGTGTGAAAGTTCAGGGTCACTATTTACTTCTGTGGCACTTGGAGTGAGCACCTGACTATTGCTAGGTGGGGATGGAAGTTTAGTTACCTTAGATACCATTACCCACCTGTTGAGGGCAGAGGCTTCCCTCCTTACAGCTGAAACGGCAAACTTCCTACAGTGCCAGTTAGCTTCCTAGCCTACTCCAGTAACCAGGGGTCCCTTATTAATGCTAGATGGAGTAGAGCTTCTTTCTTCCCACAAAGCTTCCAGTGATGATCATGAGCACAGAGGAGGGCAAGATGGGGATTCAGATTCTAGCCTCCACTCACTCTAACATGGTACTACTCCTGAGGAAAGAGGTTGCTGCGAGGGCTCCCAAAAGGCCGGGCTTTGCAGGTTGTTACAGGGTGTTTGCTGCAGTGAAGCAGTCCGTGATTGCTCTCTGAGTTCTCCTTTCATCCTGGCTAAAGAGAACAGGTTGCTCTTGAATTTAATTTTTTTTTTTTTTTTTTTTACTTTACTTTGTATTTCTGGTTTGGCATTTCTGAGTTGCTGATTTCCACTGTATTTATTCTAGAATTCAAGAGAAAAACAAAAACAGGTAAGCCAGGACTGTGTTGGGAGTTCTGAGGACCCCTACCAGGTTGACCTATTTCTGTTTTCCAGTTGTTTAGGTGCATTTGGTGTATGATATTCAGGAACTTGAACCGTGCTCAGTAAGAGGAACAGGGAAGTGTAATTTACCTCATACTGTCTGGAGTCAGGAACCCTATGACATTTATTTCATTTTTCTCTCCTTAATGTTTTCTTCTGGTCAACTTTCTAAGCATAACTGATAGCTGTATTCGTCCAGAAGAGGCGATTTTTCTTAGTGTGGAAATTGTTGAGCTGACTTAGCTAAGACTTCCTTTGTAAGAAGTCACTCCTAGGCTGAGCCTAAAATGCACAGTCTACTTCCTAGTGCAGCTGTTTTTATTTTGAAATTTCAAGTCTTTATCTCTGTTATTAACTATGGTAAAAGGCCTTGGCCCTAGAATTTGTCCTCTGGGCTTAACTCACTTAGATAGACCACAGGAGGTTTTAGGCAGTAAAGGCAAACCTAGGTCTAGAGTTTCATGGCATTGTAAGAAATTTCTCTTTGAGTGTTTTGGAGTCTTTATAACACTTCTTGATAAGAGGGTTGGGAAGGCATCTGGTTCTTGGCAAGTTTTTAAATATAATTTTGCTAAACCACCCATATAAGCTGGGTTATGTGAGGCATCAGTAAAGGAAGTTACCCTACAGCACTTTGTTGCCATATGCTTTGCAGCAGTGCCCAGCTCAGGTAATGAAACTTTACACACAAGCTTCTTAGTGTCTCTCTGAGCAGCATTTTCATTTGTGTTAGTAAATCTCAGTTATTTTAAAATCAAGAAATGATACACCTCTAATATTTTTCTAACTTAACCTTAAGATATTTGATGTTATTTTCATCATATAAAACTATTTCCCCTTTTCATCCTACTTGCAAGACTATTTATTTTACTAATTTTCACCTGTAATTATTAATATGAGATAGTATTTTCAGTGTGTTGAAGAGCTTGCACACATCTGGTGAGAGTGCTCTCTCTGAAGGCCTCCCTGGCTATGGCCTGGAAATGTGGAGCTACCATACTGCAAGAAGCTTGAAAGCATGCTTGAAAAGGATAGAGCATAGGGATTTAAAACAAAAATTGGGAGAAAGAAAAAACAGCTTTCACCTGTGGATTCATCAGCCCACAATATAAATTATTTAAGCCCAGCTAGTAATATATGCTGATTATTATTACTTAGGTAGTTGGCCACAACACAAATGTTATACTGTTCTGAAAATCTAGGATTTCGCTTCCTTTTAAGGAAGAAAATGAGTTATTTGAATCTTATTTTATTTTCTATGCACTTCCAAAACAAAGCTAGATGACCAAGTAAAGCAAAGTAAAGCAAACTCATATGCATTCCAGGGACCGCTTAAAGGGATAGAATACAGCAGTGTGCTTGGGCTGGGCTGGCTAGACCAGCAGCAGCATCACATGATACAGATGTAGGGTGAGACTGTACCTCAGATCTGCCAAGGGAGACTGCTTTCTAAGAAGAGGTCAGTACCTGAAACTGCAGCACTGGACTCTACCAACTAGCTCACTAGCAAGGACAGTTATCCATGAGTAAGTTGTCAGTCATTCTGTACCACAGAATTCCTAAGTACAGTAATAAAAGTACTTCCTGGTCGGTTCCTTTTTTTGTTTTAATAAAAATTAAACCTGAGAGTAGCTTCAAAGCATTTAGGAGGGCCACAGCCACAGTCGTTTTACACTGAGCCATCCACAGATACTCAGGTTCAAACACCTGTTTTTGACCATCCGCTTTCAGCTGCAAGATTCATATTGACAGCGTTGGACTCTACCAATCGGAAGTATGTAAAGAATCTGAACAGGGAGGTGGTAGACCCAAAAGGATGGAGTTAGGAGAAAAACTGTGAAGCATGTACAATGATGGACCACTTTGTTTGGAAAAGGGAAATTAAGCAGCAGCTTGAACTTAGTTTACATCATCGGAAAGAGATGGTTTTACACAGCAGCAAAAGAAAGGGGAATTACATACATTGATGCTGAAGGTTCTCATTTAATAGCAGGAACAAACCTGCTGGACCAGAAGCAGATTTCTTTCTCAAGGGATATTGCCTATTATGGCTGGGTTGTCGCCTCAAAAGCATTGTTCACACAACTTGGCTTATATCCTAGGCAATGGGAACATAGTTTGCAGGCTGTTTTTAGTGGTCTGTATTATCAGAGATTCCTGTCTGAAATTAGAAATTTCCAGCTGTTTTATGATATCATCTTGCAAAGAAACTTGCATGCAGTAAGAGTTATCTTCGTAGTTCTAGGCTAGTTCCTACAATTCATTAAAAGCTACGTTTATTTAACCTGCCTTTCCATATGAGGAAAGTATTTTTACTTTGGCTCTTGCTGAAATTGGTGCATTTAAAAAATAAGTATGTAAGCATGTTAGAATAGAAGGAGATACCTGGCTTTTAGTGGCTGCACGTCTCTCTCTAGCGTACACTTGAAGCAAATGCTCTCTTAGAGTGACGTGTGACAAATGATTTAAGACACACATTGACAGCCTGCTTCGGAGTCCATCTGTATATCCCCACCTTCTAAAATAAATGTATGAGCTTTGGATCTCCAGTATATGGAGGAGTTTTCCTGAAAAGCTACAACAGGCAAAAGATAGGAATAGATGCCTTCCAGCCAGTCTTCTCTGTAACTGTCAGACAGGAGCTAGAGGTGTAGTTTCCTCTGAAGACACTGGCTCGTTCTCTGAGTGGATGTCACACATGTATGTATGCTTGCACAGATCACAACCTAACAAAGATAACATGTGTGTCAAATTTGTGTTTAGGTAACTGTATCCAGGGTTTTGGAATCATTTTCTTCTCCTCCCAGCTTGTTTCCAGTGCAGTTTCCCTGCCCAGGTGAAGTGGTTACACGCACTACAACTAAGATGTGGACCAGAAATGTTGGAGCAGCATCTTCATCTGCACTTTTCCTTTCTCTGTATCACTGCCTTGTATCTTTTCTATAGTTTTTAGAAACTGTGAAATGACTTATCAAGTTTTTATGTTTGTTTTCTTTTGTTTGTTTTGCTACTGTGGCTTTGCCTCTTCTGACACAAAATATAGCCCCAGTAATGTTTTTTCAGATCATGCTTTGATGAGTCAGGAACAGTTTGCCACCTGACTTAAGGAACAAGGGCACATGGTGTGGTAGGGAGCACCTAGGGAATTCACCTGATACCTTGTTTTCTACTTCTCTCTTGATGCTCCATGATAGGAAAAAGGAAGAAAAAAAGCACCAAAAACATAAACCAGAAAAGAAAAAAAAAGAAAAGTTTTTTGTGAAACTTTCTATCATAATAATTTTTAAATGTATACAAGAGTTAACAGTGAGCCACTATGTACTAGATCCCACAAATGCTGGGAATTTTTGCATTGCTTCTGCATGCGTGAATGTGTGCATCTTTGTGAGTATGTGTGTGTATTTGCAATAAAAATCTATAGATACAAACATTTATTTACTTAAAATGTGTATATATTTTTATTTTGAAGCATTATAGAGTAACAAGTGTCATGTTAACCAAAATTAATTTAGACCCATTTCTTAAGAATAGAAATAATCTGTAACACACAGACACACAAGTACACACACACACACCTAAATTGTTTTTAAAGAAATGTACATTCTAATATATATATATATATATATATATATATATATATATATATATATATATATATATATATCATACTAGGATGCTTAAGCAAATTAACAGTAATTCATAATATAAACTATCAATGCTCCCAATTTTACTAGCTATCCTAAAAGCTTCTGTTTATTCCCCCCCCACCCCCAGCCAGGATCAGATCATGGCACATGGGTGACATTTGGCAGTGTCCTTGGTCTTTGTAGTGTTGAAGAGCCTTTCCACTCAAACCCATTTTCTTATGGCATTGACCTTCTGACCATTTGCTTAGGAGAGTTGCCAGAATTCTGGATTCCCATATGTTTGGTATAATTTGACTCATTCCTTTATTACTTTCTTAAAAAAAGATTTATTTATTTTATGTATATATATATGAGTACATTGTAGCTGTCATCAGACACGCCAGAAGAGGGCATCGGATCCCATTACAGATGGTTGTGAGCTACCCTGTGGTTGCTGGGAATTGAACTCAAAACCTCTGGAAGAGTAGCCAGTGCTCTTAACTGCTGAGCCATCTCTCCAGTCCCCCTTTATTACTTTTAATTCCTATAAACTGAAAGTTAGGTTTATTTGGTTAAATTCAGACTAAACAAATTACTAAATCTATTTCATAGATGATTACCTATTTTTGCAATTCTGTACATAACCTCTCTGATGTAGCCTTTCTGTTTTAGTAGTAGTAATTCTTTGGGTAGTGATCTCAACATATTAAAGGCTGTTTTTGTTTTTGTTGTAAAATGCTAATTTTTTTTAACTTCACCATTGCTTCCAATAGCTTGCTGTCATTCTTTTGAAGGTGCGTTCCTGCCCTGCTCTGCACAGTCCCCTCTGGTTTAAACAGTTGAACAGTCTCCTGCATCCGAGTTTCTTTATGACTTTGTGATGTGTTAGTTTGTTGTAACTAATTCTTCTGAGCAGAGGGGCTCCAGGGTTTTTTCCCCTTCCCACACTTTCTTCTCTTGTTTTGAAGTATTATTATGAAATAGTAGGGCTTTATTTCTCCAAGTTCTCTTAATTAGGGTGATTATTTATTCCTGAGCACATCTGTCTCAGAATTGGCGAGTCCCTTCAAGCCCACCCCTTTTCTTTGGTCTTTCAGCTCTTTGTTGCATCAATATAAAAAAGATAATTTGAGCTTGCCTTGTATTTTTCTTATCCCAGAATGCCTTCAGCCAATGAGTCCTGGCTCCATTTTTTTTTTTTAAGATTTTAATGATTAACCTTTTGTGTTCACTGGATCTGTATCAAGGCAGCTGCTCAGTGCCAGATCAAGTAGTGTTCTCAGCATCAGAGTAGTGGTTAGGATGGATTTTGCTAGACCAGAGGCAGTCTTCAGTTGTTCACCTTCTCCTTTCATATTGACAGCCTGCTGGGGCATCTTGTCTGGTCCTCTGTGCCCTGCAGCTTGGAGGCTTTACTGTTTCATCTGCCACCCTGTGTATTCTACTCGGATGCCTCAGTTGGCTTTTCTGTGCAGTGTGTTTTCATGTGAAGCCTTTGTGCTATGGAAGATGATCATTTTCTTCAGCCACTCCAGCTGACTGGTGCAATTGTTTATATGTCAGTGTGATCTTACTCAACAAAAGTTGATATTGATATAATCACTCATAAGAGCATCTTTCTTCAGTAGAGGCTGTGCTAACTTGTGGCTTTGCTCAGCTTTTAAATGGTGGTTGGATACACTATAGCATGCCCATTTGTTTCATGGTCTGGTGTACACCCTTTTCAGGTTTGAACTTCTATTACTAGTACATCCTTTTCTGACCAAGATTCGGTTAAATAGGTCCTCCCTTCAGTGAAGAAGAATTTTAACTATATTTTCCTAAAATTTTACTCCAGGTATAGGGTTAAAGTCTCATTATGCTAGGAAGAATTAAATATGAGTCATTCTGAAATCTGATAAAAACAAGAAAAAGATTTTTAAAAAAATCAATAAATATGAGACCATATATTTTATATTCATGTATTTAAATGCCTATAACTTTTCTCTAACTTGTCTCAAACACTGACATTAACTTATAATCTATACAATTGTACTTGTTTTTTTTTTCTAGAGTAAAATTTATATTCTGTTACCAGACTATTACATTCACATATTATAAACATTATTGTGTATGGTAGCAGCTAGAATAAAAAAAACTTTTTATATTCATAATAACTGTCTCCTTGGGACCACACAAATCATTCCTGTCTTTTGGAGCTTACACACACACACACACACACACACACACACACACACACTAAAAAATGTTAAAACTGTAAAACCATAGAAATATAATGTAGATTGACAGTAGAAACTATTAGCTTATTTATACCACTGCTCTTGTTTTGTTATTATTATTGTTGTCTCAGACACTAAGTATTCAGCAAGCTCTTGAAGTTAATGTTATTCTATAAGCTTAGTGACCTGCCCTTTCAATGTGAGCCAGTACTCTCCTATAAGCCATCTTGGGCTTCTTTTTGTTAAAGGTTAATAACCAGAATAATGAAGCAGGTGGTTATTTATGCAGTTATGATTGACAAAAGTTATTAGAATAGGAATCTGCCTAGAAGCAATGATTACGTTATGAAAATGTTAAAGAATATTGAAACTAGTTACAACTTTTGACATTTAAGAAATATTATTCCTACTCTTAATCATGATGATCTTATGTAGGAATGTATGTACAGAATAATCCCACTGGACAGTAGTTCTATGCCAACAGCATACCTAAGTAAGTGCTGAGAGGGAGATTGTGAAATAATTTGAGTGAAAGAGAGCCTAGGAGAAAAGAACCACATTAAGAAGCTGGAACAGACCTCCCTGTGTCCCTGGTGCCTGACCTATGTAGTTGAACCTTTCTGATCTAGTGCTTTCAACTTGAGAATTCTTCACACGCTAGGAGTTGTGAAGAAGGGCACCCCAGTCCAGATTACCGTCTTTTCTATACCAGAGATGAGATGTATATGCAAAAAATTCCTGTTGACATTATTGGTAAAATATTGATGTGATTATTGATATGCAAAACAAAAGTTCAAAGTATAATCCCTTTATGCTTAATAAAGAACTCAGTGTATAAAATTGATACTAGTAAAATACTGTTTACATAAAATCAAGTGTGCTATTGAATGGCACTAGACATTTCCCAGAGTACCAAACTACCATCAGCTCACTCCAGAACCATTCATTACCTTTCCCCCCAAACCTACACCTATTTATTCACTCTGTTCCTCTTTCCCAGTCTGTAGCAACCACCAATCCATTTCCTTGTCTGAGTGGACTTGCCTATTCATGACTTTTCATATAAATAAATACATATGAAAATACATATCTACCCTTTGTGTCAGTATTCTTTTTCACAACATAACACTTTCCAGGTTTGTAGCATGTAGCAACCCTTCATTTATTTTATTGCTAATGATGTTCCTTTTATAGATACTGCTCTGTTAATAAGTTGATAGACATTAAAGTTCTCGTTGCTTCTAAGTCACTTAAACTATGTATGAGTTTTTGTTTAGGCTTTTAATTTTTTGGATAAATTGGGCTTATTGGGCTATGTAATAAATTTATTTTTAAAAATATATATATTATGTTTCAAAGTAGCAGCATATGTACATGTCTGTTAGACTGGAAGGTTCCACTTGAGCATATCCATGTTAAAATCTTTGACTGACGCTGTCCCACTGGGTATAAAGTCCTTTTTCTTTGTGCTTTTGGTTCACCTTTCTCTGATAGCATTTGTGGTTACCATCTTTTTTACTTCTTGGTCATCTATGTATTACTTTTGGAAATTGCCTCAGAACCTTTGCCAGTTTTAAAAATTAGATTAATATTATTTATTGTTGAGTTGTACGAGCTGTTTATATATTCTGAATATTGATCCTCTATCTCATATATGATTTCAAAGTATTTCAATTTGGAGATTTTCTTTGCAGTTTCTCAATCCTATAACAGAAAGATACACTTGTATGATTTCTTTTGAGAGTTTTATAGTTTTAAATTATTGGCTTTTTGTTTTTTCAATTTCCTTTCCTTTCCTTTTGGAACAGCATATGGTTGTATTACCCTAGTCTACCCTTGAATTCATTATTGTCAAGAGGATGTTTCCATCTCCTGGATGCTGGGGTTGCAGGCATGTGCTCTGTGCTCTGTGCCCTGCTTCATTTTGCTTGTTTACATAATGTGATGGGAGTTCCTCTGCATAGCTCTGCAAAGAAACTAAGAGAAATGTCTCTTCACTGGTGTGATCTGTAGTACTTTCTTTATTCAAGTCATTGGTTCATGATTGGACACATGTACGGTTTTTATCTGATGACTCCATACTCATCTACTCTGACCATATATTATTGTATTTTCCTCTCTGTTTTGCTTTTGGTATCTGTATGTGAATCAGGTTTTTCCCTTAATTTGCATTCTCACCTCTTCAGCTACAGTATAGAGAATGCCAAGAACTTCTAAGTCTCTACCAGAAGTACCTATCAGAGCAGCAAGAGAAGCTCACCCTGTCACTCTCAGAGCTTGGAGCTGCCAGAGCACAGGAGCAGCAGGTGAGTGACCTCTTCCAAAAGGTTCATTTTCCTTTTATGTTGACAGTCACATGATGAGCATGTAGTTTTTACAACTTATACATACCTCATGGGTTCCATGTCTGTGGCCTTCCTCTTTCTTTGCCAGTTCCTATGAGTCCAGTGATCATAAAGAAAATTGAAGTAGGAGGTGGTTACTTGTGGGTAGGGTGGCTGGGAACGCTGAAAGTTCCTCCAGGTGGGAAGTTAGGCATGGCGCTGTAGCTACAGCGACTCATTGAAGGCCTTCTTCATGGTTCCTCACTGCGTGGCCCCAATAACACAAGAAAGTCCTTGGGTTTCCAAAATGGCTTTATTGACATGACGGATAAAAATTGAATCTGGATGTGTGCACATCCCCCCCCCCCCAAAACTCAGAGCACACCTGAGTTAAATAGGGAGGGAGAGAGGGGGAGAGGTTGGTGAAGAATGCTTAATTGGCTCCATCCTATGCTCTTCAGGCATCTCATTAGTATGTAAATCTCTCTAGGGCCTGAGGCCTGTAGTCATGCCCTCTACCTGTGCTCTTTGGGTGGGGCTGCATTGCCCTGAACATGACTGAACAGTGCAGGTCAGTGGAGTTCCAGGCCAGGTGTTAGGAGCCTGGATTCTGGGAGCACGGTGGAATAGATGCCTGTCCCTTACAGGCAATGGACACCTGTTGGGTCTCCGGGCTTTCTAGCCAGCTTTGACCAAAACCAAGACCCCTTTCATGGCCCTACAGTTACTGGGGACTTTTGATTGGGTAAGCACGTGCACTGACTTGTTATTTAATAGAGAGCCACCAGCCCTTTGTGTCTCATGGGTGTTTTGTGAACTTTCAGAAAGCATTAATATCTCTTTTTTGATTCTAGTTCTTAGAATAATAAATTACTTGGTGACTTCTGTATAAGCTTCTATGTATTAACTTAGAGTGTTTATAAGTAACTGCTCATCATCAAGTGATGAGTAGTGAGAACCTTGCCTTTTGTGATGTAAAAGCAGGCATTAGAGCCACACATGTAGCCTTCTGACACTAACACTTGATATCTTTGTTCTTATAGAGTAAATCTTCAAATGCCTAGAAATAACTTTTATCTTGATAGAAATGACCATGTCATATAATATCATTGATATAAGCATGAAAATACAGTCAATATGTACACAAGTGTATGTGGAGTGCACATAATATGTACTCAATCACATTATGTAAATCAGTGAAATGAAGCAGGCACAGAGCACATTCTCCCTCTGTGTACCCCAAATAACATCAAAACCCCAAAGGTCAAACTTGAGGATTCCTTGTAAACTATCTAAAGAACATTGCTATTTAGCCTAGACACAACTGCTTTAGATGGGCTAAGAGATTTCCTAATGGGGGCTGGAGAGATGGCTCAGTGGGTTAAGAGCACTGACTGCTCTTCCAGAGGTCCTGAGTTCAATTCCCAGCAACCACATGGTGGCTCACAACCATCTGTAATGAGATCTGATGCCCTCTTCTGGCGTGTCTAAAGACAGCTACAGTGTACTCACATACATAAAATAAATAATTCTTTTTTAAAAAAGAGAGAGAGATTTCCTAATGGAATCCTAGTTTTGAATCTAAAATTTGCACATATGGGGAAGTAAAAACAAACAAACAAACAAAAAACCAAACCCCAACAATATTAATATCACTGTAATGTGATTTAGCTGAGATATTTAATGTAGATCATTTTTAGTCATAAGTTTTTAAATGAATATTCAAATTATTAATGACTTACTGATATTTTAGTTTGAAATGTTGCCTCTTGTTCTGTTTTTGAAAGCTAGGCTATACAGTGACCATAGAGGAATTTTACAGCTGATGTTAATTTTTTCTATATATGTCTTCACTAATCTGAAAAGAAGTTGACAACTCTGTGTCAGGTCCAGCCCAGAAGATCAGGTTCATCCTCTTATTTCTGCTCATGCCCTTGGCATGACAGAGTTGAGGGAGACAGCCCAAAAGTAAAGGCAACTTAAGAAGAGACTGTGATAGGAGACAGGGAGCCTTTCATTTAACAAAATTAGTAGCCTTAAAACCGTAGGAACATAGACATGATTGTTGAAGTAAAAGGAAGGAAGAGAGAGGAAACCAACCACAACACTGGCAGGGAAAAAGGAGTTGACACCTGATAGGGAGAGAGTCTCTCAGAATAGCTGGGAGAGGCCAAACAAGACTTAGTCATAATTAACACTGCCACACTTACCTTGAATCTTAAGAGGTATAACTAAAAGAGAAACTTGAAGGAAAATGTCAGGCAAGTCTGTGTAGACAATGTGCTCTCAAAAGAAGATACCAGTCTTGGAGTGTAACTTGGAGTAGATAGAACACTTGCCTAGCATTTGTGAGGAGTTAGGTTTTATTTCCAGCTCCAAAACAAACAAACAAACAAACAAACAGATATCTCTTGTTAATTTTCACTTAACCCAGAGAGCCTTTTGAAATACATATTCATTTTTTAATCATTTGTATGTATGTGTGTGTGTGGCTGCATGTGATACATGCATATATCTGAGTTGCCATATCTTTGTAAGCTATCCCCTGTCTGTTCTGGGAACAGTACTCAGTCTTCCGCAAGAGCAGCAAATCCTCCTGACTTTTGAGCCATCTCTCCAGGCCTGAGAGTTTTTTTTTTTAAACCAGATATGTTTTTATAAAGTACTTGATCAGGTTCTAAAATGTCCTCATAAAACACAAAAATGAAGTTGTGACTTAGAGGTGACTTCTAGGCTCTGCTGTTTGACTTTAGAAAGGGAAAATAAATTTTTTTTTTATTAAAGAAGAAGCAGAGTATAATTATAAACTAATAAGAAAGATTCTCTGCAGAGATGGGCACAGACTAGTTGTGAAAACATTGAGAATACACTAGATTCCACAGCAAGTAAAGGGAAAGGAGGAGTTAGGTCAGTATGGACTTTGTGAAAGGTTACTAGGACATGAAACCATAAAGACAATAATGAAAGAGGAAAAATGAGTCTTAAAGGAGAGTTGGGGGCAGGGGCAAATACACACACACATACACACTTACCAGGGCTATAAAGAGATGGCTCAGTAATTAACAGCAAGTACTGTTCTTACAGAGGAACTGAATTGGGTTCCCAGTACTTACATCAGGTGACTCAGTCATTTATCATTCTGTTCCAGGAAGATCCAGTGTCTGTGCCCTTCACAGGCACCCACATACCTAGGCATACACGCGCACACACACACACACACACACGTGTATGCACGTGGATATACACATGCCCACACACACATTCACATGCACACATGCATGCATGCACACACACACTCACATGTACATGCATACATACACACATGCATGCACACACACACACTCACATACACACAAAGTTTAAAAGTAAAATAATTCTAAAAAGGGAACACTCATGCAATGGAAGAAGGACGGACTACTTGGGGGAAGGAGTGGACTGTCAAAGGGGCATGGGTGAGGACAGTAGAGAGGTGGATTAATGAAAACAAAGTACAAATGAAAATTCCAAGATGAAATTCACTGCTTCATAGAATACTTTTTAAAAGCTAATTAAAGTATAGTCTGAAGTGATAGATGAAGCGACTTTATTCCAAATTTAAAAGATGTTATAAGGACCAGAGGTAATTTTATGGCTTTAGTATATTGAGGCAAACACTGGATTTCACATAATCAATAAATATATGACTATTGCTGAAAAAAATATAGACCATGCCATCTCCTAAGGAAAAAAAATTTTTTCAAAAATAATTGTACCCTGTAGTAGTTTAATGGAAGCAAGCCTAAATTAATTTGAGTTATTTAGTACTTTCTTTTCTTGTTCTGACAAAATACCTGAAAACAGAAGTCAAAAAAGGAAGGGAGGGTTATTTTGACTCAGTCTGAGAGCCATGGCTGGGAGCCATGGTGGCAAGACCATGAGGTGACTCCAGGTGCTCAGCTCACGTTCCCCTTTTGACTTAGTCCAGGAACCCAGTCCATGGCATGCTGCCCTCCTTCCTGTCCACAGAGTGGATCTTCCTACCTCAGTCCAGTCTAGTAACTCCCTCACAGAAATATCAGCGGTTTGCTTCTGTGCTAATTCTAAATCCCATAGAATTGACAAGCAGCATTAACTATCCCAAGTTATAAAGTTAAACTTATATAATATATAAGTTTATTATATATAAAATCTTTATCCAGTTAACAGATATTGATTAATGGAGTAACTCTAAGACTGCTGCTTCAATGTAGTTATACCTGAGATGCTCTGAGGTAATCAAAGGGAAAGCTTACAGTGGGCTGTTGTAAGAACTTAATTGTGTTTGAAGTTTCTTTGCTATTTGAAATATAACATATAAAAATAAAAACAATTTTGAGATCATCGTCTTTGGGGACACAGAGCTTTAGAACACACATATAGCCATCAGCAGTAACTCCAGTAGGTAGGTTTGAATGTATTTTTTTTTTAAGAAGCATAATATTTGTATTAATTCTTTGAGAATTTCTTAGAATGTATTTTTCCTCTTTTAATATATTGATTTTATTTCCTTAGTTATATATACCCCAAAATTGTCAGATATTGAAATAGCTACAAACATTAGTTTCTTTCTGATCATGATTGCACAGGCTATTTAGAATCACTTTATGCTTTCATATAAACATTAGGATGGCTTTCCATTCTCTACTTCTCCCCCTTAACTCCTAACAGATTTACCTCTATCCCCTTGCAACTTCATGGCCTATTTTATTTTAATAGCCCACTAAATCCAATTTTTGCTACCCACTGTTTATGGGTGTGGGGCCACTCAATGGAGCACAATTGGCTTACCAGCAGCCAAACTTTTAAGGAGAACTGATTCCCTTCCCCAGAAGCCATAGCTCCTCAGTTAGGGGTGGAGGCTTATGAGCTCGCCCCCACTCCATGGAGGCTCGTGAAGCACAAAGGACTCCACAACATACTCCACAGATCCTTATTCAGCCATGCTCACAGCTGCTCCAATCACTGTACCTAGCAAACGGAGATAACCTAAATGTCCTACAACAGACACATGGGTAATGAAAATTCGGTACCTATGCACCATGGAACACCTTTGGGCTGTAAAGAGAAACAGTCATGAACTTTGCAGATAAATGGATAGAACTAGAAAACATACTATGTGAGGTATATCCCAGACCCAAAAAGATAGATGTTCTGTGTTCTCTCTCATTAGAGACTCCTGGATCCAAAGGTTCCAGTGTGAGTGCAAACCCTAAAGTTTGTAGGAATCAGGAAACTAAAACGAGACTGTTGCTGGTGTAGGGGAGTTGGGGAGCAATAATGAAAGGAATAACATTTTACAAGGGATCTGATAGAAATATGAACCACAAGGGCTGTAATTAGGCTCAAGAAGTTAAATACTGAGGAAGGATAGTAAAAACAGTACTGACGTCTGAAGGAGCCATAAAGAATCATCCTATCTACCTGAAAATACCCTAATTCACATAAGTCAGTGTGTAAATATCCCTATAGACTTTAAATGAAACCTTCCCATTTGTGCTAACAGCGCTCTCTCTAAGGGCCAGTTGTCATCTAATCCCAGTGCCAGGCATGAGAAGCCCTCTTTTGATTTGCTCAGGATTGTCCAAGAGTCAGCTTTCAAATTAAAAGTCACCTCCATCTAGAACATAGCATTGCTGAAGGTTTCAAACAGCTCTCCCCATTTCAGGCCACGCTCCCCCTCCATTCTCTGATAGGACCAATGTTCCTTCTCTGAGCTGATACCAGGCCAGCCTGATTCTGAGTGAGCATCCTGTGTTTAACATCCTGTGATGTTGTCACTCAGTCAAGAGAGCACATCACGACCAGACCAATACTAGATGCCTCATATCTTCTCTCCACAATTTTATCCCAGTTTTAAAATATCTGCTCTTTCCAATTGTTTTCCAACCATGTCTTTACTGCAGAATTCACAAACTTTGTCAAAGCTCTGATTTTATTTTTACAGTTCTCAAAACAAAAAGCCTTTTTAATGGCAAATAATTACAGATTATAAAGTAGATCACCTGCTCTGAAAATTGTATGCATGATGAAACTGCTCTTTTGTATTTTTTATTCAAAATTCCAGCAGGATAACTAGTCTTTGTACTTTTCCAGAGGTCTGGATCAGTAAATACTTCAGATAAATGCACCTTTGTGTTGCTGTAGGGAGATAGTTCAGTCTGTAAAGTGCTTGCTACTCAAGCATGAATACCCAAGACTTGAGGACCTAGGAAAACCTAGGTATGTTAGCATGTGCTTGTAATTCTGATGCTAAGGAGGTAGGGACAGGAGACTCTGGGGCTCTATTATCACTCAGCCTGTAGAAGACCATTGCAAAATAGGGTGGTGAGCCCATGATGAATAGGAATAACACCTGAAGTTGACTCATATATTTGTTTCCTCCTCCTCCTCCTCCTCTTCCTCCTCCTCCTCCTCCTCCTCCTCCTCCTCCTCCTCCTCCTCCTCCTCCTCCTCCTCCTCCTCCTCTTCTCTCTCTCTCTCTCCTCTCTCTCTCTCCTCTCTCTCTCTTTCTCCCTCTTCTCTCTCTCCCTTTCCCTCTCTCTCCCTCTTTCCATCTCTCCCTCTCCCTTCCTCCCTCCCCCCCCCCCCCACATAACTTTGAATTCTTGTGGAAACCCTGTAGAACATCAATTAAACAGCTTCTTCAGAGCACAGGAGATCTTACTGTGCTTAGGAGGAATTGGTCATAGTGACAGTCATTGCTGCTGTTCATTGATTATTTCTTTCTGCCATTTGTTGTTAGCAGCTCTCATTTGTATGATGCCATTAGTCTGTACTGTTGCCTTTTCTTAGCAAGTGGTGAAATGGCTTTCATTAGGTTAGACTAGTCCAATATTACATTTATATGAGGCACACTTTTCAAAACTTATGTCTGACTCTAAAACCTATTCTTTTTCACTTTTCACCTTCTTAGACTCTTGCTTATTTTAATAATGGCAGCAGTAACAGTGACAGGCGTGCTTACACAGCATTTATTCTATACCAAATACTATCTTAAGCTCTTTATGTACATTGACATGTTTAATTCTCACCTTAACGTTATAAAGTGGGCATCACCATTACCCTCTACTGGGAAGGTCAGAGAGATTCAATAACTTGCCCAGAGTCGGTTACTTACAGCTGTAAGGAGTGGGAATCAGGATTCTAATAATGGCAGAGTTATTACTGGAACAGATGACAATATTCATATTTGTCTTAGATGCTTGCTGCAGTTTTTCAGACAGCTTTAAATTTTAAAAAAGGGAAATAACTGTTTGGGTTTTCTTTGAAGCTCTGAGATAGTATTAAATAACTAAACTTCTTGTGGCAGCTTAGGTTTTCTGTTACTAGCCAAGAAATGGATAGTGTATGGGTAGCAGGAAAAGAGAGGGGATACACAGTCTTCATGGTTTTCTTTCTACATGAACACCTCTGGATAGACAAAAAAAAAAAAAAAAAAAAAAAAAAGGAAAAGAAAAATGTTCTCTGAAGTATCCATTTTATTTTGCTGTATTCTTTGAGTTGCTTTTAATTCTAGAAGGTAAAATTCATTTCACTTAGTCTTCACTATATAATTAGGCAGAAGGTAATAGGCATTATCTTGGCATGGGTTTTGCATAGTATTTCCTATGTGTGAATTAAAGATTTAGACCTGTTGGAACTCTTGTATCTAGCTTGACATGTACACAGTAAATTTTTCTTTTAGTCTGATTTGATACCATAAGAACTAGAAGTTCAATAAAGCCACTCTAGAATACTAAAATCATGCATTCATTTTCTTGTATTAAACTCCTTACATTTTGTTAGTTTACCTCCTGTTGCTCCCAAAAATTTATGGTAAAATAAATAATAGTGGGAGGACCTTTAGAAGATACATTGCCATCCAGAATGACCAGTGACAGTCAGATTTCATTATTTTAGACCCTTTGCAGTGAGTCATTCTTTTGTATTTTGATATGTTGGTGATTTAAATACATGATGTAAAAAATGCATTAATTGACTGAGTTCTTTTGTCATAAAATGTATTCAAAGAATGTAAACTTTCTGAAGTGTCTCCAATTTACCTATACTTTATACCTATTTTAAACAGTTCTTGGTTTATAGTAAATTATATTAATATTATTTTGCTGCATTTTAAGATTTTTTTTTAATTTCAAGATAATCTGTACATTTTTTTTTTCCTTTCTGGAAATTCGTAACCTCGATTTTCAGTGTCATTCAGGTGGAAAGGGTTGAATATAATTGTCTTTATCCTTTGCTCAGGTATATCAGGCCTACCGCATGGCAACTATTCACCAAATAGCAGCTGTTTCTTGTGCTGCTTCTATTGACTCATGACAGGATTGAAGAGGTTAATGTCTGAGAAGCTGTGACAGGCACTGAGTTAGTAAAGCATGCCTGAAAGTAGCCTTTATTAAAGCTAGACATTTAGTGTCTTTCTTTCTCTTCAGAGATGTTCTTTTCCAATTCTAGAGATCACCTTCCATCTGTAAAGCTGTAAAGTCCTCAAGAAAGGACATGTGTAGTTCAGAGTAATTCACTTCCAGAGTAATCTGGGAAATTGCATTAATATTTAACTAATACTATCTATAATTCAGTTTCTTGAGTCAGTCATTACTTCCTTCTGATGTCGTTTACAGTCATCAAAGTTACATGCAGTACATACTGAGAAGGTATGGAATATTTGGAAGCTTGGCATCTGTATTAGTTTCATGGTACTGTAAGAGAACTCCACTCTCCTGTTCAAGAATATGTCCCCAGTAAAGTAACATTCAAAGACAAATGAATTAGACATTTTGGTCTGTACTGGCATAATATCAAATGCTAACCTCTATATCACTAGTGGCCCAAAAGAAGAAAAAGATCTATCTATCTATCTATCTACCTACCTATATGAGTGAAAAGGATAGCCAAGTCCAAAAAAAAAAAAAAAAAAAAAAAAAAAAAAAAAAAAAATACAAGTCAGCCTTCCTGAAGTAGCATCTTGAAAAGTCTTCTTAAGACATAATTGAGGGTAAAATTTCTTTTGTAAAATCATAGGAACATTTTCAAGGATATATTTAAGAATAAGAGTTTAAAGAAAAAACAGAATACAAGTATCTTGAAATGAAGTGATGAATCCTTTCCCTGGCAAAACATGCCTATTATCCTTTACCATGGCAGTCTTTCTGAGTGCAACCTACATTAACTTCATACCCATCCTATTATATAGATGGAGAGGGGTCTGAATTATAGGTCTGGCCAGTGACATATAAGTATGAGTTCTTTAGTTTTTCTTTGGGGCTTCTGGGATATTTTATTAGGAATAGAACATAGGCACAGGAAGACCCATGGTCCTTTCTCTTGGCTTTTGTCTATTATTTTCCTCTTTGGCAGGCTATTTTATTTTAAAACAGGGCTAGTTCTGCACACATGTGGAGAAATGTGAGTTTTAAATCGTTTTTAGGTGGTAATTTTCTACTGGCATCTAGCAGGTATCTGAAAGTGTACAAAACAGTTCTAAGAACACAGAATAACATGAATAAACGCCAAGAGAGCAAAGACAGAAGCTCTGCTCTGGGAATACTGACTTCATCTTGGAAACTGAGCATTCATCCATTCTGATTATGAGGTGGCAGCTCCCTGTCTTTGCTGAGAGATAGAAAATACTGCAAAATTCCTAAAAGAGCCAGATAGTGTTTTAGAAACCTTAAAACAGGGAAGAACAAACATGATCTGTTTGAGCCAGTACATCCTTCTCCCTTACACTGTTCCAGTGCATTCTTATCCCTTACACTGTTCCAGTGCATTCTTCTCCTTTACACTGTTCTAGTGCATTCTTATCCCTTACACTGTTCTGGTACATCCTTCTCCTTTACACTGTTCCAGTGCACTCTTCTCCCTTACACTGTTCTAGTACATCCTTCTCCTTTACACTGTTCTAGTACATCCTTCTCCTTTACACTGTTCTAGTGCATCCTTCTCCCTTACACTGTTCTAGTGCATCCTTCTCCCTTACACTGTTCTAGTACATCCTTCTCCTTTACACTGTTCTAGTGCATCCTTCTCCCTTACACTGTTCCAGTGCATTCTTCTCCCTTACACTGTTCTAGTGCATTCTTCTCCTTTACACTGTTCTAGTACATCCTTCTCCTTTACACTGTTCTAGTACATCCTTCTCCTTTACACTGTTCCAGTGCATTCTTCTCCCTTACACTGTTCCAGTGCATTCTTCTCCCTTACACTGTTCCAGTGCATTCTTCTCCCTTACACTGTTCCAGTGCATTCTTCTCCCTTACACTGTTCTAGTGCATCCTTCTCCCTTACACTGTTCTAGTACATCCTTCTGCCTTACACTGTTCTAGTACATCCTTCTCCCTTACACTGTTCCAGTGCATTCTTCTCCTTTACACTGTTCTAGTGCATCCTTCTCCCTTACACTGTTCTAGTACATCCTTCTTCTTTACACTGTTCCAGTACATCCTTCTCCCTTACACTGTTCCAGTGCATTCTTCTCCCTTACACTGTTCCAGCGCATCCTTCTCCCTTACACTGTTCCAGTTCATTCTTCTCCCTTACACTGTTCTAGTGCATCCTTCTCCCTTACACTGTTCTAGTACATCCTTCTCCTTTACACTGTTCTAGTACATCCTTCTCCCTTACACTGTTCCAGTGCATTCTTCTCCTTTACACTGTTCTAGTGCATCCTTCTCCCTTACACTGTTCTAGTACATCCTTCTTCTTTACACTGTTCTAGTACATCCTTCTCCCTTACACTGTTCCAGTGCATTCTTCTCCCTTACACTGTTCCAGCGCATCCTTCTCCCTTACACTGTTCCAGTGCATTCTTCTCCCTTACACTGTTCCAGTGCATTCTTCTCCCTTACACTGTTCTAGTACATCCTTCTCCTTTACACTGTTCCAGTGCATCCTTCTCCCTTACACTGTTCCAGTGCATTCTTCTCCCTTACACTGTTCCAGTGCATTCTTATCCCTTACAATGTTCTAGTGCATTCTTATCCCTTACACTGTTCTGGTACATCCTTCTCCTTTACACTGTTCCAGTGCATTCTTCTCCTTTACACTGTGCTAGTACATCCTTCTCACTTACACTGTTCCAGTGCATTCTTCTCCCTTACACTGTTCTAGTGCATCCTTCTCCCTTACACTGTTCTAGTACATCCTTCTTCTTTACACTGTTCTAGTACATCCTTCTCCCTTACACTGTTCCAGTGCATTCTTCTCCCTTACACTGTTCCAGTGCATTCTTCTCCCTTACACTGGTCCAGTGCATTCTTCTCCCTTACACTGTTCTAGTGCATCCTTCTCCCTTACACTGTTCTAGTACATCCTTCTCCTTTACACTGTTCTAGTACATCCTTCTCCCTTACACTGTTCCAGTGCATTCTTCTCCCTTACACTGTTCCAGTGCATTCTTCTCCTTTACACTGTTCCAGTGCATTCTTCTCCTTTAAACTGTTCTAGTACATCCTTCTCCTTTACACTGTTCCAGTGCATTCTTCTCCTTTACACTGTTCTAGTACATCCTTCTCCTTTACACTGTTGCAGTGCATTCTTCTCCCTTACACTGTTCCAGTGCATTCTTCTCCCTTACACTGTTCTAGTACATCCTTCTCCTTTACACTGTTCCAGTGCATTCTTCTCCCTTACACTGTTTTAGTACATCCTTCTCCTTTACACTGTTCCAGTGCATTCTTCTCCCTTACACTGTTCCAGTGCATTCTTCTCCCTTACGCTGTTCCAGTGCATTCTTCTCCCTTACGCTGTTCCAGTGCATCCTTCTCCCTTACACTGTTCTAGTACATCCTTCTTCTTTACACTGTTCTAGTACATCCTTCTCCCTTACACTGTTCCAGTGCATTCTTCTCCCTTACACTGTTCCAGTGCATTCTTCTCCCTTACACTGTTCCACTGCATTCTCCTCCCTTACACTGTTCTAGTACATCCTTCTCCTTTATACTGTTCCAGTGCATTCTTCTCCCTTACACTGTTCCAGTGCATCCTTCTCCCTTACACTGTTCTAGTAATCCTTCTCCCTTACACTGTTCTAGTACATCCTTCTCCTTTACACTGTTCCAGTGCATTCTTCTCCTTTACACTGTTCCAGTGCATTCTTCTCCCTTACACTGTTCCAGTGCATTCTTCTCCCTTACACTGTTCCAGTGCATTCTTCTCCCTTACACTGTTCCAGTGCATTCTTCTCCCTTACACTGTTCTAGTACATCCTTCTCCTTTACACTGTTCTAGTGCATTCTTCTCCCTTACACTGTTCCAGTGCATTCTTCTCCCTTACACTGTTCTAGTACATCCTTCTCCCTTACACTGTTCTAGTACATCCTTCTCCTTTACACTGTTCCAGTGCATTCTTCTCCCTTACACTGTTCTAGTACATCCTTCTCCTTTACACTGTTTCAGTGCATTCTTCTCCTTTACACTCTTCCAGTGCATTCTTCTCCCTTACACTGTTCCAGTGCATTCTTCTCCCTTACACTGTTCCAGTGCATCCTTCTCCTTTACACTGTTCCAGTGCATTCTTCTCCCTTACACTGTTCCAGTGCATTCTTCTCCCTTACACTGTTCTAGTACATCCTTCTCCCTTACACTGTTCCAGTGCATTCTTATCCCTTACACTGTTCTAGTGCATTCTTCGTTTACAGTTTCATGGCACTCTTCTCCCTTACAGTGTTCACTGCACTCTTCTACTCTACACTGTTCCAGTGCATTCTTCTCCCTTACATTGTTCCAGTGCATTCTTCTCCCTTACAGTGTTCCAGTGCATTCTTCTCCTTTACACTGTTCCAGTGCATTCTTCTCCCTTTACATTGTCCCTGATTATCTTAGACTATTCATTTTGAAACTGTTTACTGTAAAAGTTAGAGCAGCTAAAATATAAGTTGTTACACAGGGGCTCATCACTAAAAATAATACAGAAGATATCATTTGGTTTCTGGGCAAAGTGATATTGGGGTAGGTTAAATCTACTGAGTGAATAAGTGTAAAATCTAGCAAAGCATCAAATTGCTTGAAGCAGACAGACACTTGCCTATAATTAAAAAATTATATAAGAATTTATATAATTTGTGGATTTTTTTTAAGAAATGAAATGTTGCTACTAATGTCTCCATTATGATGCCAAAATTTATTTACTAAAGCATTCACTAGATCTACAGTTATCTTAAATCATTCAGACATTTAATGACCAGCTCGACTCTTCATTGACTAAAGTTGTGGGTCCACTAAAAGAAAAAATGGTGAAAATAAACCATATGTGTATGTGGAACAGTAAGAGTTGGAACTTTGAAATTCTGTCTTACTTGAGGGAGTAATATAAAGGCTAAAGCCTCACTCGCCTTCAAACCTGAGTAATACTGAGCAATAATACCTTCACTTGAGATGATATCAAACTAAGATTTAAGGAAACAGAGTTCTGATCTAAAAGCAGCTGCTAAAAAAAATTATAAAAGCCAGCATAGAAAATTTCCCTAACAACAAAATTGCCTGGGTTTTTTTCTTTATCTTTTCTGGGAAAATATTAACAAAAGTCTATTTAGCTCCATATGGTGTACCAAACTGACACCCAAAGAGAGACTACCATTTGACCTTAGCAAACAAGTGAGTTTTATAAGATAATCTTTAGGAGAATGGGTAACTCAAAGGTAAATTGATGACAACTCACAAATACTGCATCTCTGGAACTCCCTGCCCAAGTTTCAGTTGAAACCACTGAAGCTACTTGTTTTTTTTTTTCTACCACTGGCTCACTGCTTAATATAGTTTTGAGGAGGAGCCTACTGAGTTCTGTAACTTTCTGTCCTTCTTGAGTCTTACAGGTTGTCTTTACTTCTTCAGTCTTGGGAGTCTACCTCCTCCTTCTAGGAGGGAGTGTTTTAGTTTAGAGAAGATAACTATACTACATTGCCTCCTGGTATTGTGAAAGTAGAATCATATATAGGCTGCTTTTAGCTGTTGTGGAGTATTAACACATTCAGAAAAATTAGAGAAACTTGTAGGTAACCATCTGGAGATAAAGCTTAGTGCACTTGTACATTTGCACCTGTGACAGCCTGATTCTCATAGCATAATTTTTAGGCTGAAAGACACCCCACCAAATCCTCTAGCTTTCATAACCCATTCTTATACAATTGTAGAAAATTTTGTATTCATAAGAATACAGACTATACCCTAAGAGGTTTCCATCTAACTGAGGAAATAGAAAATATTGTGCTTGATCTCAAACGTAGCATGGCTAAAGTTGAGCTTTTGATCCTTCCCAAACCTGTGACTACTTCATCCACCCAGCTCAGTAACTGGTAATTTATTCATGTCTCTCAGGAAAATGTGTCCTTGAAGTCATAATTGCAGATTAGATCATCACCAAGTAAAGTCTGGTTTTGTTTCTAAGTCTGTTCCCACTCAGATCATCTCTTTTCACTTTCTTTTGCCTCTTCTAATTCAGCTGTATTTTCCACATGGGTTAACTCCTGTGTATTTCCTGAAGATAATTAAAAGCTATATTTTTCCATACATTATGTTTTAATCAGTTAAAACTGGATACAATCTAAATGGTCTTGTGTAGCAAAAAAGGAATAAATATCGATGTACACCGCTTGCATGAATCATACTAAATGAAAGATCACATCATCAGAAGGCTATATACCTTACTTATGCATTTGTATAAGATTCCAAAACACTGAAACTACAGCAGCAGGTGAGTAGTATTAATGGACAAGAGGTAAGATGCTGGTTTAAAAGGTGCACAGAGAGCATTATAGAACTGTGGGGGGCGGGCAGAGGTTTTGGACCTAGAGCTGTGCATATGCTATGTGCATTTTACCTCTAAGCTGTCACCAACCAATTGTCTTCATTTTTATGGAACTTTCTTGGCCTTTATTTATTTATTTATTTTTTAAAAAAGTTGGGAAACAGTATAGCACTACAGTTATTCTCTGTAAATTATAACTTAGAAAAGGATGGCTAGTCATTGCAAAAGATTGTGTCAGAATTCATTGAGGGAAAGAGAAATCACTCCAGTTATTTGATAAGTAAGTCATGGGATTTAATAGTAGAAAATGAGTGTATGTAAAATTTGAAAAACCCAAGAACAAAGGTTTTAGACTTCACAACAGCATAGAACCAGTACTCCAAGGAAGTAATGCACTGAGACAAGCTGGAGCCATGTTGGAATTCATAGTGATATGTTTACTGCTGCTATTGCTATCCCTTCAAAACCTAGGCAACTAAGAATGTATACCCACCTATGAGGTACAGGGGTTAGGAAGCAAGATGGGCACATTCTTTCTGTTTCTCCTGCTACTACAAATGCTGCTTTATAGAAACTTGAAGGTATTTTTGGGGATGTCATTACAGGAGAAAATTCTCATGTTTCATCTATTGTCCTTTCCAGCATAAATTGGAAGCAAGGGTGGGAGGAGGCGAGAAGAGAGATATCAGCATCTTGTGAGAGTCAGAAGCCATCTGACACTGAGAATTGTGGCTGGAAGGGACTCTGGAGTGTGATTTATAGTCTGTAACTTGGTACAGTTAAATGAAGGGTAAGATGGAGTAAGCCAAGGCTCCATCGTCAGCATAATATCTAGGTTTTCATTAATAAGGGACTATTTAAATAACTTATGGCATGTTATATAGAAACTGAAGAATTCATTCAGGTGCTGGGTGTTCCATAAGCAACAGTTTGATTACATTATTGAGTATAGGTTAATACAAACTGATTAATTTAAATGTGAAACTTTTTTAAAAATTATATTTGTTTATTTATATCCCATGCGCTGCTATCTCCTGTTTCCCCACTCACAGAGACCATCCCCCATGACACCTCTCATTCACCTCCACTGGGTATTCCCCCACCCTGGCACTTCAAGTCTGACATAGTAGGCTCATCCTCTCCCACTGAGACCAGACAAGACAGCCCTGTTGGGGAACAGATATCACAGGCTATAGCTTTAGGGAGACTCTTAACATACATATGTTAAAGCCTATGCCAAAGCCAGTGTCCACATTGTTGTATGTATAATACAACCTTTAAACTAGAGTTGAAGATGTTCTTAAAATACTTAAATAAATTGTCTTTGCCAAAAGAATGCTAAATTTCCTAATATTCCAAATGTCACATATAAATTTAGAAAAACAAGAATTTCCCAAGATAACAGATACAAAAAATCAGTAAGAACTTTGTATATGGGGGAAATCAACTTCAAAACAATAGTTTCTTTAGAATCCATGGCAATATAGATAAAATAGAATAGAATCTGAAAAGAATAGAATCTAAACTCTTAGCTGTGAATTCAAAACAGTGCCTTCTGAATGGAGTGCACAGCAGTTCACATTTCTCATAGGAATGGCCTGATATATCATTCTGATCAGACCAGCTAGAACTAGCTCGTGTAACTGTGTCCATACATGAAGAAATGAGTTTTTGAATAAGTTCCATTTCAAACTAAAGTTCCAGTGAGGTGAATTTTAATATCTGAGCGCAAGTTTTATGCTAAGTCCTACCTCTCTCACCCTCACAAAATAATTTTACAATTATTTATTTTAATTTAAAGGTTATTTTATTTTAAAAAATACAAGTAATGATGTTTGAGTGAATTGACTTTGAAGTTAATGCCCAGACCTCTAACAGATTTAATAGTTATTACAGTTTGTCTCAAGTGAAAATCAGAATGGCTATTTTAACTAAACTACAGCAACTCTTTCATCTTCAAACTTCAAACCCTAAACAAAGCACAAAGCTGGGCAGTGCACTGTTTAATTTTTAAATTGGATATTTTATTATGTTTAATGATAATTGTATTTTTTCAAGTTGCATCTCAGTCTCCTATTAGACACTAGAAGATTTATGGCAAATGATCTGGGTGCTATCTGGACAAATAAATGCAATAAATTTTTTTATTCTTTTAATAAAGTGTTATGAATAGAATGCATTGTTCTGTTCAGTATTATCTTTAAAATTAAGCAGAACATTGGTGGCAAAGAAGCCAGTTTCATTCAATATGTTTCTGTAATGAACCCTGTTCGACAAGAATCCTTTCAATGAAGGAAAATCCCTTCAGCACAACTACTACTGAGCACTGGGTCTACAGATAAATTTTATAGCTCCAAAAATACTTGGCAGGACATCTTCATGTTTGTTTAATATATGTGAAAATTTCTGGAAAGATTTCTCCAAGCCGAGAGAGTATCAATGTTCCTTAAATAATTTTTGTTTAATTGAAAATTTAGCGGGTTCCTGACCTGGTCATACTCTAGAGTATAGAACTGCCAACTTCTCTTATGATCTGATAGAATTCCTTGTTAAATTTTTTAGCTAAATGAAATTTGATGCATGATTAATATTCAGATGAAAAAGGTAAAGATTATAGTGCTCCCAAAACTATACTGTGAAAATTCTCTGGGATCAGAGACCTGAATGAAACTCTCATCAACTGTAATACTTGTGGATGATATATTAGAATTATGAGTTTCAAGTAAACGATGGGTGAAGTCTCAAGGTAGTGTCTTATTCTTAGGATCAGTCTTCAATAATTTTAGGAAAAGGAAGTCCAGTGGGATGTTCTGTTGGTGATGATAGAAAGGGATTTTAAGGAAGGGTGATATCTAATAATGCAACCAGGAAATTGAATGCCTTGGATTGTTAAATTGCACAAATAAGGGTCTTTAGCAATTCAAAACACTTTTACCTGACATGTTGTCTTGTCATCTAGACATGTAAGAGATCTGGAGACGTATTAGAGCTCCAGATTTAATCTCTTACCTTCTATTTTGTACTTTGAAGCTGAATGTAAGAAATACAGGTGTGGTATTGCTGTGGTTTTGTGCTTGTTAAATCATTAAGAAATTGTTTGAGGAGATAAGGTGTATGTTAAAATGGAAATTTATTTATGCGAGTCCAAGCCTTCATTGCACACACACTCTTGGCTTCTGGCAGTTTCCATAGTCCATTGGACAAATAACTAACATATTGGGGTATAGTTTTAATAAGAAAAGTGAAAAGCATTGCTGATATTTAATGACAGACAGACCCTTTCTGGGTTTTAAATGATCATTTTCTTTATGCCGCCGGTAGAAGGCTTAAATTTGCTTTCAAGTTTCAGTGTCATTATTTGTGTAAGATAGCAGTAGATTTGACTCGAACTTTTAATTTATGCCTTTCTTAGTTCCACTTAAAAGCTTTTAAATGTTATGTTTCTGAAAGATCACCCTTTTTGTGTTAATAATATCAGTGAACACCTGTGATCTTCTGTGCTGATTTGCTTTACAGCTGTGGTTGTTCAGGTGCTCTGGCCAGTGATGCAGGAATTCTGAGTCCAGTGGGACCTTTCTTGGCCCAGTTATGATTTATTTAGTGAAGATTCAGAAAACTCAATGGTCATCAAAAGTCAGAGAGGGGGGGACAGTTTTTTGTCTCATGACAATGAAGAACAAATATCTGAATAGTCATGGTCATTAGTAAATGTGGAAGCAAGCTTTATTCATAAATGTTAAGGAAAAGTGAGAGAAACTCTCAAAAGTAGTTCTCCAAAGAGAAAACCCTTGAACCTCTTTGTCTGAGAACTTTATGGAGCCATCACAGAAGGACACAGGCTCAGTGAGCTCTTCAGGCCACTGTGGGTGAGCCAACCAGGGAGATGAGAATCATGCTTGGTTAATGTGTTGCCAACATAAAAATGGCAACTAACAGATTAGGAAAAGATTTTTACTCACTGATAAGTGGATATTAGGCAAAGAGCATGGAATACCAACGATGCAACTCACAGATCACATGAAGCTCAAGAAGAAGGAAGACCAAAGATTGGATGCTTCAGTCCTACTTAGAAGTGGGAACAAAGTAATCAAGGGAAGTAGAGGATGTGAGGGACTTGGGAAGAAGAAAAGAAGAGGAGAGAAATCAAGTATTAAGAGGAAATGGAGGAAATTTACAGAGGGTCAGGAAATTGAACTGAGGCGTGTAGTCATGGGGGATGGGGAACTGGGGGTAGCAACCAGAAAGTCCCAGATGCCAAGAAAGCAAGAGCCTCCCAGGGTCCCACAGGGGTGACATTAGCTGAAATACCCCACAAAGGGGATGGAGAACCTGTAGAGACCATATCCAGAGGTTAGGCATGGCTCCCTGATTGAGGGATGGGGCCACCCAGCTCTAAAATTTTAACCCAGGATTGATCCTGTCTAAAGGAAATACAGGGTCAACTGGCTTACCTTCATTGCTCAGAACTCTGTCCTGTTCTTTTGTGTTCATTTATCTCACGCCCAACCATAGCCCTCGTATTCCTTTCTCACTGGTTCAGCCTTTGCCATTTTAACCCTTAATCTTCCTTTTTAATGGCAGTGTCCATTATCACTGTGACACTGTAAGCAACATGGAGTTTTTTGTCATAGACTCTTTTCTCTTTTCCCTGCTTAGCAGAGTGGCAAAAAGCAACAATTGTCTGCCTCTCCAGTGTGTGTTTACTTCTTTTAAAATCATCTGTGTTTATAAAGGATATTGGGCTTTATCTTCTTGTGATGGTTTTGTTTGATTGATGTATTAGAGTAATTCTGGATTCATTAAATGGCACAGAAATTGTTTTCTCCTTTTTCTGTTTTTTAACTTTCTGGTATAATTCATCACTAAAGCCATCAGGAATTCAGCTTTTGTGTGAAAACATTTTCAATTGACACTTTAATTTACATGGCAATATTATTAATAGTATTTTCTAATTTGTCTTTAGCCAACTTGATAGTCTCTTCTTTTCAAAACATTTGTCTATTTCATTAAAAATGGTTTATATAGTTCATTGCCAAACTGTCAGCTCTGAAAACACACATGCAAGTAACATGATACAAACAGAACAGGCTATAGTTAGCAATATGTATATATACACATTGCATATTGAATAAAAATGGCTCCTATAGACTCAGATTCGAATGTTGGTCATCAGGAAGTAGCACTACTTAGGATTAGGAGGTGTGGCCTTGATAAAGGAAGTATGTTACTGGAAGTGGGTTTTGGAGTTGCAAAAGCTCAAGCTAGGCCCGGTATCTCTTCCTTCTTGTTGCCTGATGATCCAGATGTGCAACTCTCAGCCACTTCTCTAGCACCATGTCTCTCCACACTCTGCCATGCTCTCCATCATGATGACAGTGGATTAAACCTCTGAAACTGTAAGCATAGCCCAATTAAATGCTTTATGTGTAAGAGTTGCCATGGTCATAGTATCTCTTAACAGCAATAGAACACTGACTAAACATGTATCTATGCAATAAAAGAGGCCATGAATTAATTTGAAGAAGAGAGGGAGAGGTATATGGAATGTAGAAATACAATTTTAATCTCAAAAAAGAAACTATCGGGAAAATGTTTTATATCATAAGTAGCATCTCTTACAATACCTTAATAATTTCTATAATAGCTATATTTATATACTCTCTTTTTGCTTATATACTTTCTATGACATTTATACAGAAAGTAAATCTCCAAGCTGCATCTCTATGGTTAAGCAGTAACTATTAAGTCTGTTTTTGTAAGAATACCACTAAATACATAATAATAAAAATCTAATTATTTTATTTAATAGAAGCTTCATTGAAAATTTAATTTGGGTTATTTTGAGCAGGGACATAATTATTCATCTCAGTAAACAATAAGAAAACTAGTCAAATACTAAAAAACTGCGTTCAAATATTAGATCCCAGGCAGTGCAAGTGTCCTACCCTGAAAGAAGGAAACAGTGAGGCCAGACTGTAAGCCTGGATCTCAGATCAGATCAACAGTCCAACACAGAGTCAGAGTCCTAAACAAAACCCTTGTGTTCTTTCTATTGTACAGATTATGATCGAAGTCCAATACAGTTAACATGGCCAGAAGTGATAGGACAGAATCTGAAAGAAGACAGTGCTAAATATAAACAGACAAATGAGTAATCCTTTATGTAAAGTCTAAGAAACCCACAAAGGATAGAATTTCTAGAATAGTGTATTCATCAAGAAGATACAAAACCTGGTAGCATGCAACTGAGATGGTCAGTGAAAGTTCTGGTAGAAAATGTTAGAAGAAGGAGAAGTTGAAAGAATACCATGCTTAGATACATGCTGACAGAGTCAGAGGCCTTGACTGGAGAAGAAGCACACACTTTTTTTCTTTCTTTCTTGGGAAAAAAAGTGCTCTAGTGTAATTTACAAAAGTTAGTCAGTTATAGAGGTTTGGGTATAGGCCGGTTATAGGGGATGCTATGTCAGAGCAGGAAAGGAAGTTGGGGTCATTTTGGAAGATCGAGATGAGAGGCTCTTAGTTGGATGCTGACTTCCCATAGGCAGATGTGTGGTCCTCAGACGAGGATCATTGCCATCTGAATATTAATATAAGGAATTTCATCCTCAAGACCCATATACACCTCCTAAAGTGGAAACCTGGGAGGTGGGGCTCAGACGCTGCAGATGAAGCTCATGAACACTGAGATTTGAAAATATCCATGCTTGCGAAAGGGAAATATCATTTCTTAAATAGCTACTGAATCTCCTCACAATATAAAAGTAGCAGAAGTGTTTTCTGTCAGATGAAATGGGTGCATTTAATCAAGCAAGTGCTAGCAGAACACAAGTCCACGATAAGTTTTCTGTCACAGGCCCACAAGTCTTGCCTGCATCCCCATCTTTTACTGTTCTCAGGTGGCAGCCTTCCTCTGTCGTCTTTCTTACCAATCTGGGTTGATAAGAGAGTTTAAACTATTTTTAATTTATGGTAAGATAAACAATATATTATTTTCAGGGTGTTTGGTTTTTTTTTATGTTGTTGTTTTGTTTGGAGCATAAAAGAGTTTTTAAGCCTAATTTGAAATATTGAAAGGGCACTTTTTTTTTTCAATATTGCTTTACTTCCCATGTCTTTTCTTGCTCCCCTTCCCCCTGCTCCTCTCAGGTCTCCCCATGTTGTCTGTGCCACCTCACCTTTTCCCTCTGCTTCTATCTCAAGGCCTGATGTGAAGAAAGAAAAGTATTTGTTTAGAGTCATGTTTGGGTTTTTAAAATATTAGTTGGCCTTTAAGTGTTGCTGCTGCAGGGAAAGTCAGTGCCATGTAAGCATTGAACCACCCTGAGTCTGATTCTTTTCTAGAAACCATTGAAAGCTACAATTGTTATGCCAAATTCAGGTGCTGCTCAAGAGCAGATTGCTATACCCTAGAAAAGGAGACCAGTTCCTGGAGGGTGGGGAGAGGATGGCTGACAGTGGTGTTGCTTGAGTGACCAGTCAATTAGGATTTAGCTAATAAGCCTGGTACACTCTGGATGCTCTCTACCCTGTTGAAGCTCTGCCAGTCTTCTTAGGTGAGGCCGATTGGTAGAAAGCCTTTACATACAGCTCGTTAGGACAGGTGGTCTGTGCTCAACAGATAATGACTTTGTGCGTCTGCATAGATTCCATACAATTTGAATTGCTCAGTTCTTACTGATACATATAAACTAAGAAGACTGTTGCCAATATGCCTGGGCCATACTCACAGCCACCTGCTCATTTTATTTAGATTTAGTGTGTGGACTATCTCCCTAATTTAAATGACCACATCCTCTCTCTTTCCATGAAAGGCTCTAGGAAAGCCCACATTTGTTGCACATTCACACTCTGCAGCAGGACCTTAGAGTTCTATGATCTCTGTGTCAGCAGGTCTTCCTCCTCTCTCTGGTTTCCATTCAATGTAAATGACACATTTGTTGTCATGTGTGGAAGATAGTAAGACAGTTTAAACAGTCACCCTAATTTTGACCTCAACCAAGCTGTGTCCAAAACTTATATAGTATATGATACTTCACTGTGATTTCTAGACCCTAATAGAAACATAAGGCTTAAGCTGAGACCTAGATCACTGCATCATTACTTAGCCCTCCTTAGAGCTTGCAGGAGAAGGTGATTAAAACAGAGACTCCAGCTGAAAATGTGCAGAGAGTAAGAAATGTTGTCTTTTTTGTATTGTTTTGTTCTGTGGTGGTTTTTTTTTTTTTTTGGTTTGGTTTGTTTTGTTTTGAAAGAGAGAAATGCAGTAGGTTGTGTGGGTAGGGAGGTGGGATCTGAGCAGATATGAGGGAGGGGAAAGAATATGATCAAAATATAAAAATGTTTAAGGTAAAACAAGTGCTCTCTTGTGCTCTTGCTCTAGCTCTGTCCTCCCGCTCCTCCCCCTCTGGTCCCATCCTCCCCACAGCATGCTCATGGCTGGCCTCCACCCCTCCACTCCCCTCCCCATGTCATAAACTCTCTTCTACACTTTAAAAAGGGGTAAAACAAACAAAAAGATACTCAAGTTTTTAAGTAAGTAGTAAAATGTTTGTAGATAACCTTTAAGCATTTAAAAAGACCAGACTGTTAGACCTAATAAATAAATTGAACAAACTATCATAATACAACTAGCAAAAGTCAGTTATAATTATACCCGGTAAACAATGCAAAGACAAAAAAAAAAAGCAACATTATAAGCATTGTTGTAGGAACTTTTTGTTTGAATTGTTGCCATTACACATCTTAACAACATCTACCTCATTCTTTGAAGTAGCAACTATTATTCCTTGTTATCCTTAAAGTTACCCTTGTTAGCTTTCTACCTGTTTTCTAAACATTGTTCACTATTTATATATTACCATGCACATATGTGGACTTATCACATATGTAGGTGTAAATAATAGCTCACTCCCCAAATCAAATAACTTTCAACAAACAAACCTGTTTTTCAGTGCTGGAAATGATGCCCAGAGCCTTATTCATGCTAGCAAGAGTTATATCTCTGACGTCACAGCCAGTACACATTAAAGGACTATCTGAAACAAACTAAGTGGAATATGGGCCTCTCGTGTTAATAACTCAGGTTTTTTGTTTTGTTTTTTGTTTTGTTTTGAATAGATGAGCAGAGAGAGCAGAATCCTGAGACAGGGTCTTCAGAAAGGCCCTGTCATTCACTTCACTCTGAGTCAGGTGGCCCTATCATTTTACCATTTACCAGTGTGACATGAAAATTTAGCTCTTTGTTTCTTTCAGCTTGTCCATGGGTTTCTTAGAAGCAGGAAGACTCTTTGCACAGATGATTCCACATTCCCAGAAAGGCCTGCATTTGTGCGCTTGATAAACATCAACAAATGAATGAATTAATAAATGCCCTTTTTAGTAGTTTTATTTTAAGATTTATTCATTTCAAGTATATAGTTTGATGATGTCCTGATAAATTTCCAGCTCCGTGTATTCATAGCACAGGGTTAGGGTTAGGGTTTTCTAACTGGCACACATCAGAAATATATGTCATGTACATTTTCATTCATTCTTGGTCCTTCCTTTGACCCCAGGCAGCCAGTAATGTTTCCTCCCGCTGTGAATTTATTTTATCTGAGTGACTGATTTAAGCAGACTCATAAAACAGCCATTTACATTTGACTTATTTGGATTAGCACCATTTTAGGTGAATTTTTGTTATGCCACTTACCGGTAGTTTGTTCCCTTTTTGTCAAATAATACTCTACTTTATAGATGTACCTTGCTTTTTTCTCTTCAGCACTTAATAGACATTTGGAGGTTTTGTAATTTTCAACTTTTATGAATAATGATGTTATAGGCATTTACAGGCAAATGTTTTTATAGATGTGTTTCATAAACAAAAATCTTAAGTCACAGTAAGTCATTAATTAGTTTAATACTGTGTCCATTTAGCAGAGCTATAGTAGTAGGTTTCTCCTTTAAGGCCTGAGACCTATCTAGCCACAGGTTCTTGGCCAAGTAATGGCACCAGGTAGAGATTTCATCTCCTGGAGCAGAACATAAATCCCATGAGAAAGAAGTGAGTCTCGTGATGTTTATGTTACTCTTACACCAATGGACATGTCTTGTCAGGCCAGTCATTACTGTAACTCACAGAATTCCCAGCTAAGTAAGCCAATGATGATCTTTGTCCTCCGTAGCATACAGAATTTTTTTGAGTTTGATGAAAGTTACCCAACAGGGATGAGGTTTCCAGGTCAGCAAGCAAACTAGCTTGTCTTCTCCATGTTCTAAGGCTCAAGAATATAGTATCAGCAAATAAGGTCTTATACTTAAGTTCTAGGAAGTAAACAATACCATTGTCAATAGCCTGTAATGTGTAGGAGGTCTATGGGTCCTCATTGGCCAACAGCTCCAAAAGAAAAAACCCTTTCCTGCCTGTGTGCTCTTCATTTGTTAGTTTATGGTATCTAGTAGCGCCATTGTTGACCCATTATAGGCTCACTCCATTTTGGGTTTTTGGGGTTTTATACTTCTCCTAGGGCTCAGAGATTGTTGTAGAAGACAGGGTGGAGCATTTAAGAGCTAGAGGAAATGGATGACAGCAAAGAAACATTGTCTTCTGGACATAGCAGAGCAGGTCCACATGAGATCTCACTGTAGTTATGGCAACATGCCCAAGACTTTGCAAGCCCAAACCAGACCAAACGTCAGCATGGAATGGGAAATTGGGTACACAGTCTACCACTAGCTGAGTAGCTATTGGCAGTTGTTAGCTTCTAGGAGGAGAGTCCATTTTCTCTAAGAGTATCATCCCTGGCAAGTCAGCCATAAACCAATGGAAGGCTGTATAACCAAGAATATTTTTGTGCAGCACAAATTTGACTTGATAAGTTAACATGAGGAGAGAGAATACTGAGGAGACAGGGTAAGGGAGGTAGATTTGGGAAGAGTTGGGAAAGGAAGGATAAATTTTATCAAAACACTATAAAAAAATTTAAAGCAATAATAATTTTTTAAACTCAGCTGTAAAGTAATAGGGGAAAAGACATGCTGTTGACCTCTGGTTTCCCATACATACACAAGCACGGGGCAGCACATGTATGCACATTCACATATACATTTCATATGCTATAAACAACTTAGAAAGAAAGAAAGATAGATAGGTAGATAGATAGATAGATACATAGATAGATAGATAGATGGAGTGGTAAACATGAAATGTATGAGGCAACTGCTACTCAATTTGCATATTCTTGCTGTAAACATTGGCTAAATGGAAGGATTATACTCAAATAATGACAAAAATCACAGCACAGTAAATATATACCCAGTAAAAACAAGTCATCTGTTTATCACGTCTTACACATTCCTTATGTCACTGCACATTACAGAGCAGTGCTTGGTTCAGAGAAGCATGGTCATAGACATGAGCAGTGTAGTTATGTTGCCATAATTACAGAGCATATCTGTAGCCTCATTCGGTGGTAGATTTTCTGTTGTGTTGTTGTCTAAGAGGAGGATTGCCACCATGCATGCAGCTGTCATTGACTACATCATCATTGGGGGATGTCTGGATGGCTTGGTGTTCCACAGGCTTCTGATACTTAAGAACTCATCATTCTTTTTGCTTTTTCTCTTCAGATTACATAATACTCTTGCATCGCATTTTAGGTTTTTTTAGCTTTCTAATATTTCACACATGCTGTTGAGCTGTTGAGATAATAATATACTTCTTATTTCATTCACTACACTTTCCATCCCTTGTATTTTTATTCTCTTCTTTCGACTTTAGTGGGGTTTGTTTGTTTTGTTTGTTTGTTTTTTTGGTTTTATTTTCATGTGTTCATTTTTCCAAACTCATCTCTTTGTTGAGTTTTCTGTTTATTTTCTCTATCACATTTTCCCTTGACCCTTCAAACATGTTAAGTCTTTGAAGATATTTTATAAAGGGTTTTGAAAATGATTCTAATATTTGGTCTCATTCCTTTTCTAGTCATGTTTTTAACATAGTTTACTTTCTCCTATTTTTTTAAATTTGTGATAACTTGTTTAGTTTTTCAGACAAGGTTTCTCTGTGTAGGCTGTGTGGAACTTGCTCGTAGATCAGGCTTGCCTCCAGAGATTCACCTGCCTCTGCCTCTTGAATCCTGGGATTAAATGCATGTGCCACCACTGCTCAGCTTCATTGTAATTTTTTATTGAAGAATATACATTTCCCATAATGAAGCAGCTGCAGCTTCTGATCCCTTCTCTTGAAAGCCGTTGGTGCTGTTTCTAGTCAGTTACTTTGCAGGCAGTCTCTCATGGCATCTCTAGCCATTTGAGGCCTAGCTTCATAGAGGACTACCTTGAATCTATATAACCTGATTAGCAAATAGCTGTTAACAATAGGTTACCCACCTATTTCACTCTTGGTTCTACTTGATGAAAAATGTCTTTATTTTCTGTCATGCCTTCTCATATCTTCTCTGTATGAAGATAACACATTCAAATCCATAGGTAATTAGGCCCAACTCTAATCTCTACTGTACTGAGTGTGTGTGTATGTGTGTGTGTGTGTGTGTGTGTGTGTGTGTCTTTGAGATGGATACTATCTTCCAAACCACAAGACTATAGGAATATCATTAAGGATACCTAGTATATCTTATTAAACCCCTGTTCCTGTTAAAATGCTGATTGTCAGTGAGCTGCTTTCTTTAACCAGTCAGTTCTACTTTATGGTGACATATGTTTTAAAATGTTTCCATGGAGTGTTTGTCATTAATAGAAAGGTTTCATGACATCAGAAATTACATATCAAAGTTAATAATGTAGGTCTATAATATTATTAGTCATAGACTGAAATTTCAAGGATCTTTCTTCCTATATTTATATATAGCTCTGTGTAACATTTAGTTTTGAGGGCTGTTTAAAACATATCTCCTTTTACTTTTAAATGTATAAAAGTAGTCTCTGGAATTATGGAGTTGCGAATTGTTCCTACTTGTTCAAGAATGCTACCACTGCTACCACTGTATCTTATGGTCTCTTTAGGAAAGGTAAGAAAATAGGAAAGAAGGGGAATATATTCAATTGTACTGTAAAGTGATAGTATAGTGTATATGTATCACATATACATACTATGGAAATAGTTCAGTAAAAAAAAAAAAAAAAAAACACAGGGTTTGCAGGAAAACCAAGCAATGCTTTAAAAAGAGGACCTAATTAAAATAGTAAAATTTTATCCATGTTAAATGTTAAAATAAGTACATAGATACACAGTTCACCTACAAATAGTCTGGCAGCTGGCTTGTGAAGAGGCTACAGTGAGAACTGGAGTCTGTAGGTCCCTAGCAGATCTATAGTTATTAGAAATGAGACTGTAATTGATACTAGCCGTGAGAGATAGACAGTGGATAGGAGTTTTTATGTATATTATATTATTCAGGCTATTTACTCACTTATAACTTAGGATTACTGAAACTATTACCAAGTATCTGTATTTTTGTGTCTGAGTGGCTCATTTTTAAGAAATGCTATAGGAAAATTTTAGACAGGAAGGTGAAAAACAAAAAAACTAAATATGGTCTTTCAGCTAGAATCTAATTTGTTTTTATATAACATGTTTCAGAAAAGGTACACTTATTTTACCATCACATATATTAGAGAATGATAGATTAAAAATGAAAACTTTTGTTGAGACTATGCAAATAATTAATATAAAGAATGACTACTATTCTAATCACTGTTTTGTAATTGTAACTAAGAAATTTATGTGTTAAGTAATAATTATTGTATGATAAGGACCTGTACACAAGTTGAGCAACTTACATATTAGCACTGTATATATATTAACGTTCAGAGTTTTAAAAATATTTATTAATTTTTTTCTTTTTTATTGAAAATAGATATTTTTAATAACATAATATATTCTGATTATGATTTTCCTTCCCTCTACTCCTCCCAGTTCCTCCCCACTTCCCCTTTGGTCTGGATCCACTCCTTTTCTATGTCTCATTGAGAAACAAACAGGCGCCTAAGGGACAATAACAAAATGAAATAAATAATAATAATATAGAAAAACTGACCCCATATCAGAATTGAACAAACCAAACCATAAAAAGTTTTTAAAAGCCCAAGAGAAGGCACAAGAAATGGAGACCCAGTCATCTGTATACTGAGGAATCTCATAAAAACTCTAGACTGGAAGCCAAGACAATATATACAAGGAACCTGATTCTGAACTATGCAGGTGTGTGCATGCTGCCTCCATCTCTGAGTTCATCTGAGCTTCGATCATGTTTGTTTAGAGGGCCTTTTTTCTTGGTGTATTCCATCCCCTCTGGCTCTTTCTGCCTTCTCTTCTGTAGGATGCCTTGAGCCCTAAAAAGACGGGTGGAGGTTTTGATGGAGATATCCCCTTTATTCATTTTCTGTATGATATCTGTCTGTAGGTCTGTCTCTGTATTTGATCCCAACTACTGCAGGAGGAAGCTTCTCTGATGATTGCTGAGAAAGGCATTGATTTATGAGTATAGCAGAATGTCATTAGGAGTCATTTTAATGCAACATTTTTGTTTCATTTTGATTTGTGTCTCTTTTTAAAACAGTAATATTTGGTTTTATCCTAGGTTCCTGCGATATCTAGTTTCAGGATTTTGGTCACCTAAGTAGTGGTAGGTATGAGTTCCATCTCATGGTACAGGCCTTAAATCAAATCAGATATTGGTTGGTTACTCCCATAAGATTTGTGCCACCATTGCCTGGACACATCTTGCAGGAAAGACTCCATTGCAGATCCAAGGGTTAATGGCTAAGGTGGTGTTTATGTCTCTCTTTTAGTATTGTGCAGAAAACCTTCCTGTACAAAAGACACTGGCATGTAGGGGTGAAGGCTCTATGCATGCACCAGTTCGACTTCTCCATGTTCAATGAGTTGTGCTTGTATTGTGAAGGCCCCCCTTCAGCAATAGGGTCTTGCTGTCTGTTTGTAGAAAGAAACCTATAGTCTTGGCAACAGCTTCAATTTTTGGAAATTCTCTTTGGCTAACAACTCAATTAGATGTTGCCTAATCCCTAGAATAAAAGCTTCATTTTGTAATAAAAGTTGGCCAATTGAGGTTCTGTCTCACTGATTATTTTGCAATTTTACTTATACCACCTTCCGGAATCTCCTACTGTATTAGGTTTCCACAAGTGACCCCTAATTTAACTGTCTCTTCCCATATTGCCTCCTACATCACCTCTTCCCATTTGGACCTTCCATTCCAACCCCTCCATCCATCCATAAGTATTTATTCTATTTCCTTTTCCTAAAGAGACCTATCTGCCCTCTCTAGTACCTAACTCTAGTACCTTACTCTATACCTTACCTCTGGGGTTCTATGGATTATTACTTGATTATTATTGACTTAACAGCTAACATCCATATATAAGCAAATATATACCATATTTCTTTTGGGGGGGTCTAGGATACTGTGAAGGTTTATATATTCTTGGCTCAGGGAGTGGTACTATTAGGAGGTGTGTCCTTGTTGGAATAGGTGTGTCACTATGGGTGTGGGCTTAAGACTCACCCTAGCTGCCTGGAAGTGAGTCTTCCACTAGAAGACTTCAGATAAAGATGTAGAACTCTCAGCTCTGCCTGCACCATGCATGCTTGCATGCTGCCATGTTCCTGCCTTGATGATACTAGACTGAACTCTGAACCTATATGCCAGACCCAATTAAATGTTGTCTTTTATAAGACTTGCATTGGTCATGGTGTCTGTTCATAGCAGTAAAACCCTAAGACTGATACCTTACTGAGTATGATGTTTTTTCTAGTGTCATCCATTTACCTGTGAATTCCATGATTTTATTTTTTTTTTCGATGGCTGAGTGTTGGGAACCACACTAGTCCCACGTTCGGGCACCAAAAATGTGTTAGGGTCCACACTAGCCCCACATTGGGGCAGCCAAAAAATGTCGCGGCCCAAGCAAAATGCTGAGGCTCGGGCGGACCCACGTTTGGGCAGCCACTGTATCCTGGCCCAAGCTGCCGCTCCAGTCCTCGGGTTGAGGTTCAGCAAGAGAGAGAGTGAGGGCAGACTTGAAGAATGCAGACCAGACAGAGTGTAATTCAATCCCGTTTATTCTTCAGTCTAAGTCCTAAGTCTTGAGTTCCTAGTGCCTAGTCCCTAGTTCCTAGTCCCTCCAAGTTCCAAGTTACTTCTTCCAAGTTCTCTTCCAAGTGCCTGCTACCTGTTTTCTCTCTGCTGTGTCTGGTCCTCTCCTCTGTGTCTCCCTAATGTCTGATGTGTCTGATTCTGATCTGTTCTGTCTCTGCCTTTTATATGTCTCACTTCTAAGCCACGCCTTTTGGTCACACCTTTAATCATGCCCTTAGGTCTTGTCTCTAAATCTTATCTCTAAATTACACTCTTAAGTCACACACCTTTAATCTCACACACCTTTAATCTCATGCACCTTTTATCTCAAGGTATCTAAACCAAGATTATCGGAGTGTGCTCAGCTGTTGTAGGCTATTGTAATCCAAATCTCATGTCAGGGTATATGGCTCAAGATGGCTGCAAAGCTGATAGCCACTTTCTGCTAAAAGTCGGCCCCCAACAGCTGAGTAATAATCTATTGTATAAATGTGCTACATTTTTTCTATTCATTCTTCCTTCAGGTTACAATGAAAAACGTGTGTGTGTGTGTGTGTGTGTGTGTGTGTGTGTGTATGTGTGTGTGTGTGTGTGTGTGTGTGTGTAGGAGTGTGATATTGTTTCCACATTAGCTATAATTTACTTCATACTTCATAACCATATTAAGCTATGGCATCATATTGAAAACCTGTTCGGCATTGCCATATACATTTCATTTTAAATTGATTCAATGATTTTGCATATTATGGGTGCCATGCTATGTAGTTTTATGTAACATCAAATCAAACCCCATCTTTCAGTTTATAATTCCTTTGTGCTAAGAATATTCAGAGTCCTTTCTCCTGGTTTGTTTTTTTTTTTTTTTTCTTTTTTTGAATATGTAGCAGTACATTCTTGTTACAGTGCTATGAAATAGGACACTATGGCTTATCTCTCCAACTGTTAACTATTGGATTGTAACTTGGTGTCCATCCATTTACCCATCTCCATCTCCCCTGCTCTTCATTTATTTTAGCTTCTGGTAACTAGTACTCTATTCTAAACTTACAAGAGTTCAGTTTTGCTTTTAGATCATGCTTATAGATGACAACACACACACACACGACCATGTACACACACACACACACAACTATTGTAGCAATTTGTGTATGGTCTCTTTACTCATTACAAACCAAAACCCTACTGTGTAAGATGCCAGCAAAACAATTTATATTGGAATATTATATACTGCTTTTTTCACATCTTAAATCAAGGTCTTTCTTTCAGTGACATCAGTTAGTTGGGGTTGCAGTTCTGTTGTAAAGTGCGTGTCTGTTGTGTGTAGAAACCTGGTTTATATCCCCTAAACATACATGAGGTAGAGAAGTAAGACTTATTTTTCTGTTTCTTTGTAAATGTCATTGTAGTCAAGGTCATTTCATTGCGTCTTTAGACTCTCTCCAAAAATAGCCCTTGTGGTTCCAGTATTGTCTGGCATCAGTAGCACAGAACTGACCTTAACAGGACATTAATACTTTCCCCCCAGCCTATACCTAAGATTTTGGCCTCGTCTATTCTCACTGCCCATGGTGAACAACACTCTGAACTCTTTAAAGCAGTTTATACATATAAATGTCCCCAGTCCTTATTCTAAAAATGTATACTTTATATAAAATTTCCTACCTGAAATCATGTATGTTTATTTTTAAATAATTCCAGTTTATTTTCTATAATTTAATTTAGATGTCTACTATGAAAATTTTTACTCTTTTCCTGCCTCAATTTAGGCCAATCTAATCTTTCTACTCTTGGTCTATGCATATAACACTTGATATACCTAATCACATAAAACATTTCTGCTTAGTCAGATGTGAGAGCCATAAATATTGGGGCTCATGCCTAACATGATATCTACAATTGCCACTAGAGCCCTATCCTGCCTGCCTATGCCATGGAAGAATGCTACAAAGCAGGAGAGAAATGACCTGTAAAAATTTTGTTCTTTTGTTGTTTCTGTCATTAGACAGAATCACAAAATTCAGCATTGTACTTTTTTTACCCATTCCTACTTGTCTTCTTTTTAATATCTTAAATTTTTTTTCCAGATGACTACAATGCCAGTAATTCTTGCATTTAGTGCTAGAACAGCATCCAGAACAAGGAATAGAGGGAAGTAGTAAGGATTTCAAAAACATTATTAAATTGAAAATAAGTAGGAATGGACAAGAGAAGTAAAATGCTAAATATTGTATGTGTGTTTGTGTGTGTGTCTGTGTGTATGTGTGGTCTCACATGTATGTGTGCTATGCTGTATGAATGTATAACTATCTTGACCTGCCAATTCCAGAATAATTACACAGAGGCTTATTAATATTCATGAAAACTTTAGCACTATAGCTTAGACTATTTCCCAGCTAGCTTGTACCAACTTAATTAACTTGTTTATTCTAGTCCACATTTTTCCATGTGGCCCATTACCTCTCAATCAGTCTGGCATGTTTGACTTCTTCCATGTCTGACTGGCAAATTCTGCACCTCTCAGTTCTTTTCATAGTTCCTTCCAATCTCTGCCTGGAAATCATGCCTTTTCTCTTCTGCCTCGGCTGTTTTCCATCAGCTCTTTATTAAACTAGTCAGAAGGTGATACTAAGACAGGTGATGATCCAACCTGTACTCAACCAGTACAGAAATCCACATTTGAATAATACAAAGACAGCCTTTACACAGTGCACAAAAGGACAACTTGAGTGAGTCTGTTCTCTCCATCTATCATGTGGTTCCCTGGATCCAACCGAAGTCCTCATTGTTGGCACCAAGTCCAGTTGAGTGGCACTTAATGGGTCATTCTAGTAGGAATATGGAAGATAGGTCTAAGAGTGATTCAAACTATTGTTCAAAGTGGCCTAAGAGTTCATTCTTATGATATTTTGGCCAAAAAGAGATTGGTATTGATTTTTGCCCTTGTCCAAAAAAAAAAAAAAAAAAAAAAAAAAAAAAAATCTGCCTAAAGATAAATTGAAGAACTGTGTTTTAATGGCTTTGGCTGAGGAGATTTCAAGACAGCCAATATTGACTGTATTGTGTGGTTATTACTAATAACTTTTATGCAGATCTATAATGAAAAGGAACAAGCTTGGTAAATAAATACAAAATACATAGTATGAGGAGAAAGGGGACACCAGAAAATATAATGGAGATAAGTCTAGTGCTCAAAGAGATAATAAGTTTAAAGAAAAGAAATAAAGAGTAGCTTCAACAGTAAAGGAAACTATCAACAACGGAACACTGATACAATTGAAGCAAGGAGCCAAGTTCCAGCCCCAGCAAGCAGCAGAACTTGGCAGTTTTAGCTACATGGTTCTAGATTTAAAGCAAAGGTTGCAAGAAAGGTCTTGAGGAATCTCAATTCTCAGGTAAGGAAAGCCACTGAGATCATGTTTGTCTGGGTTGTCCTTCCATGTAAGCCCAGAGAAAGCATTGCTTGAAGCTATAAAGGTAAAACCTGTATGTTTTTTGAGACCCCAAGATGTTGGAAATTTGTGAGATACCTGCCAAGGAGAGCTTCAGACTGGGTATGAACCAGCCCAAAAGAGAAGTATGTTGCAGTCAACAAAAGGTTTGCATGTCTGAAGAGTGCTTTGAAATCAGAGATGCAGAGATTGAAGTTTGTTTTGATTTTCAGTTTTGCTTTGATCCAGTATTTCATTATGCTCCATTTTCTTCCCTTTGAAATAGTAATATATATTTCATGCCATTGTTTGTTGGAAGTATATGATGTGGTTTTGATTTTGATTTAATTGGGGGGGGTAGTTTACAGTTAAGAGATTACCATGAGTATCAGAGATTTTGAACTATGGAGTATTGAGACTGTGATAAGACTATGGGGACTTTTGAAGTAGAACTAACTACATTTCAAATTATGAGATGGCTGTGGGGACTAGGATTGTTTGATTAAGAATGGCCATCATAGTATATGTTCATATATTTGAATGTTTAGTCACCAGGAAATGCACTATTTGAAAGGATTAGAAGGATTAGAAGGTATGACCTTATTGGAGGAAGTGTGTCACGGGGGGTGGGCTTTGCAGTTTTACAAGCCCATGCCAATCCCAGAGTCTTTCTGCCTCTGATACCTGTTAGGATATTGCTCTCAGCTACTGCTTCAGTGTCTGTCTGCATGTCACCTTGTCCGCTGTCATGATGATAATGTACTAACCTCTTAAACTTGCAAGCAAGCTCCAGTTTAATGGTTTCTCATAATAATTGCTTTAATCATGTTATATCTTCATAGCAATTGAACAGTGACTAAGACAAGAGAGCTCATATCTGATGATAGGGTTTTTGTTTGGTGGACTTTCCCTCTTCGAGGAAATATTATCAACCTAAATAAGAAAGGTTCATTAAAACTATATATGCATGTTTATACACATATATGTACTGTATTATGTGCTTATAGTTTTTAGGTAAATTGTTAATGATTCTTTGTGGATTTTTTAGACACTTATTCAATGTATTATTTTACCCACTTCCCTCATTCTCCTCTACTTACCTCCATGCCCCTTCTCTAAGCCCTTCTTTCCTCATTTTCCCTGTCAGATCATTTGTATCCTACCACTTCCCTTATCTTCCTCTGTATTAACCTCTCTCCCCTTCCATAAACAGCCTCCCTTTTCCATTTTTCTGGTCAGATTACATGCCCCCTGCTATTCCCCCTCTCTGTTGTTCCCCACCCCACCCCTATCCTGACAACCACCCCATATTACTTCCTTGGTTTCTGTAATTACTATATCTGTACTCACATCTGAAGACTTGGAGCTAGGACCTCCAGTAAGCAAGGACATAATGATGTTTGTCTATCTGGGCCTGGATGACCTCCATCTAGTTTCATCCACTTACCTACAAAATTCATTGTTTTATTTTTCTTTACAGTTAAATAGTGTTCCATAGTGTATATTACAATTTTTCATTATTTAGTCCTTAGTTGGAAGGCATTTACATTCTTTCCATTTCCAAGCTACGTGACTAGAGCAGCAATGAAGATGGCAGAGTTCATACCTTGAGAAGTATGATGTTGGTTTCTTTGGCTGTGTGTAATGGTATGGATGTATGATATTACAGATTTGTTCTTAGCTTTTAAGAATTTTCTACTCTGATTTCCATACTGGCTGGACCAGTTTGGAATCCCACCATCAGTGAAAGAGGATTCTTTTTTCCCTGCATCTCCTCTAGCATTTGTTGTTGGTTGTTCTCTTGCTCTTTGCCCTTCTAACTGGAAGAAAATGATGTCTTAAAGTTGTTTAGCTTTGCATTTCCTTAACAGCTAGGGAAGAGCCGGGCGGTGGTGGCGCATGCCTTTAATCCCAGCACTTGGGAGGCAGAGGCAGACAGATTTCTGAGTTCGAGGCCAGCCTGGTCTACAGAGTGAGTTCCAGGTCAGCCAGGGCTACACAGAGAAACCCTGTCTCAAAAAAAAAAAAAAATCCAAAAAAAAAAAAAAAAAAAAAAAAAAAAAGCTAGGGAAGATAAACATTTTTGAGATATTTCTTAGCCATTTTTTTCTTCTTTGGAGAATACTTATTCAGGTACCAGCCTCATTTTTGAATGGATCATTTGTTTATTTGGTTCTTTGATGTTTTAGTTCCTTTTATATTCTACTTATTAAACCTTTGATGTATAGGTGGCAGAGATTCTTTCCCTTCTGTGGGCTTTGATTTCACTAGGTTACTTGTTTCTTTAGCTGTATAAAGCTTTTTTTCTGTTTTGAAGTTCCACTTGTCAATTGTTGGACTTAATTCTTGGGTAGATAGAGGGAGGCTTATTCAAATATGTAGTGACTGAACGTATGTGTGCTCGTGTTTGGGTCTGTGTCTCCTTCGTGACTTCAGTGGGATTATTTCTAACTTTTTTCCATTTAGGATGATGTTGATTGTGGGTCTCTGGTATATAATCTTTATTATATTGAGGTTGGTTTGTTCTAGTACTACATTCTATATTACTTTTGTCATGAAGGCATGTTAGATTTTTGTCAAAGGTTTTTGGTGTGTGTGTGTGTGTGTGTGTGTGTGTGTGTCTTTAAATCTATTTGTGCAGTTTGTTACATTTATTAACTTGCATATGTTGAATTATCCCTATTTTTTAGGGATAAAGCCAACTTGGTAATGGTGAGCAACCTTTTCAATGTATGTTTATATTCCATTTATAAGTATGTTATTCCATATTTGTTTGTCTGTTCATCAGGGACATTGGGCTGGTAGGACTTTTTGTTGTTTTGTCTTCTTCTGATTGGTGTATTAAAGTGATACTTGGTTCGGAGGAGTTTGGTAGTGCTATTTATGTTTCTTTTCTCTTTTTATATTGGCTGTAGATCTTTAATGTTGGTAGAAATGTGCTGTGCCATCTGGTACCTGGACTCCTGTTTTAGCTGGAAGGCCTTCTATTACTATTTTAATCTCATTTGTTGTGGGTCTGCTTAAGTTGCTGATATCTTTTTGGTTTAATTTTGTGGTTTTGGCTACATCTAGAAAGTCATCTATTTGTTTTAGATCATCTAACTTAATGGAGTACAGATTATTTAAAAATTTCCCTTATGTTCTGAATTTCTTTGGTATCTGCTATAATGTTTTCCTGTTCATTTCTGATTTTTGTTAAAATCAAAAATGGATTCTGTCTTTCTTTCTTTTGGTTACTTAGGTCAAGGGTTTGGTAAATTTTGCTTATTTCTCAAAAAAAAAAAAAAAAAAAAAAAAAAATTCCAGCACTTAGATTTACTGATTCTTTGTATTGTTTTCTTTGCTTTTATTTTGTTGATTTCTGCTCTGAAGTTTTATTAACTCTGCCATTAAGTAAGTTTGGATTTGGTTTGTTCTTTTATTTTTTCAAATTTTGGAATTATATCATTATTTGTTGTGTTTTTCCTGAGTTTTCAATGTAGGCACTTAAAGCTATAAATTTCCCTTGGAGGACTCCTTTTAGTGTGTCCCAAAGGTTTTGTGTGTTGTGTTTTCATTTTCATTTAGTTCCAGAAATTTTTAAATTTTGTCTCTAATCCCGTCAGCATTTAGTAATGAATTGTTTAATTTTCACAAGTTTTTATATTTACTAGATTTTTTTATTTTCTGTATTTTTGTTTATTTTTTGCTGTCAATTTTAAGTTTTACTGAATTATGGTTAGATAGGCTACAATGAGTGGTTTAATATTTTTGAATTTGTAAAGATTTGTGTCCCAAGATATGGTCTGTTTTAGAAAGGTTTCCATATGCAGATGAGTAAAATGTGTAGTCTGTGGTGTTTAAATAGAAAATTCTGTAGATTCTGTTCAGTCCACTTGATGTATGCTATCAATGAACTCTTGTTGGGGGCCGACTTTTAGCAGAAAGCAGCTATCAGCTTTGCAGCCATCTTGAGCCATATACCCTGACATGAGACGTGGATTACAATAGTCTACAACAGCTGAGAACACTCCGATAATCTTGGTTTAGATACCTTGAGATTAAAGGCGCGTGAGATTAAAGGTGTGTGAGATTAAAGGTGTGTGACTTAAGAGTATGATTTAGAATTATAGAGATCAGAGTTAGAGACAAGACCTAAGGGCATGATTAAAGGTGTAACTTAGAGGCGTGGCTTAGAATCAGACTATAGAAGACAGAACCAGACATCAGACGAGAGAGAGAGATTCATACACATCAGACATTAGGTAGAATCTGCCCTCACCCTCGCTCTTGCTGAACCCCGACCTGCAGACTGTAGCAGCAGCTTGGGCCGGGATACAGTGGCCACCCAAACGTGGGTCGGCCCAGGCCTCAACATTTTGCCTGGGCTGCAACATTTATTTTGGCGCCTAACGTGGGGCTAGTGTGGACCCCAACATTATTTTGGCGCCCAAACAGGGACTCGAGCTTGGGCCCCAACATTATTTTGGTGCCTAACGTGGGGCTAGTGCGGTCCCCAACATTATTTTGGTGCCCGAACAGGGACTCGAACTTGGGCCCCAACAAACTCTGATGTTTTTCTGATTATATTTTGTCCAGATGACTTGTCTATTGGAGGAAGTGGGATGTTGAGATCACCTACAATTAATGGATTGGTGTTAATTTGTGTCTTTAATTCCTGTAGTAGGTTTTTTTTTTTAAATGAAATTTGTCACACCTGAGTTTGGTGCACATATGTTTAGGAGAGTAATTGTCTTAGTCAACTGTTTCCTTGATGAAAATGAAGTATCCCTCCTTATCTCTTCTGATGAGTTAGAGTTTGATGTCTATTTTGTCACATATTTAGGATATGCTTGCTTCCTGGTCCCATGTGCTTGGAGTGCTCTTGTCTATTCTTCTACTCTACAATACTGCTTCTCTTTAAATTTAAGATGTGTTTCTTGGAGGAAGCAGAGAGATTGGTTTTGTTTCTTGGTCCATTTAGTATTCAGTCTATGTTTTTTGATTGAAGAATCAAGGGCATTGATATTTAAAGTTATTATTGAAGTGTTTGTTACTTGTAGTCATTGTATTGTTGGGGTTTGGTGGTATTGTGTTTTCAGTAGTATTTTGTGTTTTAATAATTATGATTTTGTGTTTCTTTTCAGTCTCTTTTCTATACTTATTCTTGTCTTCAGCCAAAATAATGCTTAAGTTTAGTTTGTTGGTTATAATTTTTTGTAGAATGAAAAATATACAAATATGGGGTTTATTAGAGTGACTTACAGTCTGTGGTCTGACAATTCTAACACTGGCTGTCTCCAAGTGGAGACTCCAAGAATCCAGTAGTTTCTTAGTCCACAAGGCTGAATGTCTCAGTTGGTCTTCCTTACACACTAGAATCTCAAAGTAAGCTTTAATAGCAATTATGGAATGGTGATGGATTTGCCAGTGAGAGTGAGAGTAAGAAGGGAAAGAGCATGTAGACTTCCTCATGGACAGTGCAGGGTAGGGAGGAAGAGAAGATATAGGGCATCTTGCATCTACAGGTTGGAAACGGCTTCAGTGGGATGAAATCACATGGACAGAGGGGGCTTGGTTAGAAACAGGATTAGCTTTTCCTGTTTCAAGCCAGAAGTGTGAGGGTAGATAGGTCTGAATGGAAAGGTTGACTATGATGCTGCATTGTTCTGTGACTTGGGGAGTAAGTAGAGGGAATCCTGACCCAAGCCTGGAGCTCCATTTTAGTAACAGCAGGAAGGCCAGACTAGGCTGGTGCATTCACTTTGGGATTCAAGTTAAACCTGGTAGGTTGCAGAACAGAATGGAGGAGGTCATGTCAGACTGACTCTGAATGGTGATGGGGAAATGGGTGTGGAGTAAGATGGTGGATGCTGTGTGTGGGGTCCTGTGGGTGGATGCAGGTGTGGTAGGTCCTGATAGAAGCCTAGAGGTTGGCTTTAGTGCAGGAAGAGGCAGTGCAGGCCAGCAGGGTACTGGCTGTGAATGGGCTAGATCTAGAAGTTTGCAGAAAAATAAGTACTTGGTATTATGAGGTATTCCTCAGACTAGATCCTGAAGGAGGAAGTGGGAAGTGTGGATTATGGGTATTTTTAATAGTTATAAGATCATATTTGTTTGGTAATAATTCCTTTCATATTTGAAGACATTAACTAAAAATGATTTGTAGGAAATACAATTTGCTTTATATTTTTTAGTCTCTCCTTGTTCTAACCTTCCTTTCTTTTGAACATGTTGTGTCTCAAAGTGTAATATCCTTGTTTATGATATTAGAGTAAATTTTTAATCAAAGTATGAATCCTACAACAATGTTACCTTTCATTTAGATTTTGTATCCTGTAGTCTGCCTGTTTGCCTATCCCAAGTTTAGTCTGAAAGAGCATATATTTTGTAGTTTTTTTTTTTTCATTATAATTTCAAGTTTTAAACTCTTTTTATGAAACATTACAAAAAATAATATAATGATCTCTGTTTTCAAGAATCTTTACTCCAAATTTTCTTAAAATTCACTGTTTCATATCTAAGCCAAAGAGTCACCGAGGGGCTGGCAAGTTGACTAAATGGGTAAAAGCATTTACTCTGGAAGCATGATTCCAGTCTCAGAATCTGTGTAAAAAATAGCACACATCTATGGTTTAAAAATCCAAGTAGACCTTCAGGCAGAAGGAGTGTACAGTCACCCAAAGCCTTAGAGCCCAGCTTGGGCTGAGTTTCCATTTTAAACAGTGTAAATAAATATGTCAACATCACAAGAAAATGTAGAAGTGTGAAGACAGCTAGTAGTTAACTGCACAGGAGCAGGATGAAGTAAGTTCAACAATAAAGACATTAGTAACCTGTTTGGGGGTGCTATGAAGTCACAGTCGTTTGAGCTTAGGGATGAATGGTAAAACCACATGAAGGGAAATAGCACCAACTGAGGAGTCAAAGGAACAGAAAAGGGAGTTGGGGCACTGGGCAATAGGAAATTGAATCTCTTGGCTTTTAATTTCTAAACTAAATTATTCATTTTTTTCCACAATAACCTAAACTAAGTAGTAGTGTCTAAAATTTTTAAGACTAAAGGTTGCCATAGTGCCAAGTGCTTAGTTCTAAACAATCCTTTTGGTCTTAAGGCAGGGCTAACCCTCCAAGGGCAGCCACCTTCAGTCTTTGGTCTTATATTTTTCTCTGCTTTTAGAATTGGCTTCTCCCCAGCTCTCCCTGTCCTGTCTGTGGTTTGTAGCTGCTTACACAGAGACTCGGGAAGGACGCTGGTCTTAAGTTAAAGGACTGTGATTTACTTTCACAATTCTTAATCTAATAACACTCTAGTTTTTCAGCTCTATTTTCTATTAGTTATATTTAAAGGAACTTCTTAAATACTTTTTTGTTCTTAAATATTCTTTGTTGTTTCAGAACAGTTTCTATCCTTAGTTTCTTTAAATTTTTTTAAATCTAAAAGTTTAATACAAATCATTTTCTCTTAGCCAGTGGCATACATAACTTATATACATAAAAGGGTGACTTCTGGTCTCCCTCTTAGGAGCAGTTGGTCACATTCAGATAGTATTAACTGAATACAAGGAAGTGCAGGACTTGGTGGGGGTGGGAGCTGTAAGACATTTAAAAGTTCTGTCATTAAACAGAAATTCACTTTGCTTGCCCCCTTAAAAAGTGAAACATCTATTCACATCCAATTCTTAGGTCTCTTCTGGAGCCTGATGGTTAAGCAGAATGACAGGTCAGTAAATCACCCTAGAGGTGCTACCTAGGAGTTAGGCATCTTCTGCATAGCCCATACTAAGAGAGACTCACAAGAAAACTCCACATAACCCTCTTAGGAGCCTGTGTGTGCTGCATCTTTAACTGGGTAGACCTCTAAACAATTTTCTCACCACTTCTGTCAAGATATCTTTCCTGTGCCTGATTTTTACTATAAAATTATGCAGGGCTAGTTGAAAATACAACAAATCAATAAATGGAGACCACCACATAATCAGGCTGAAAGACAAAAACCATACCATCATCAGCTTATCAGATGCAGAAAGAGCCTTTGACAAAATCCAATATCCTTTCATGATAAAAGTCCTGGAGAGACTAGGGATACAAGGGAAATACCTCAACATAATAAAAGTGATTTCCAGCAAACCCATAGGAAACATCAACCTGAACAGAGAGGAACTCAAAGCATTTCCACTAAAATCAGCAACAATACAAGGATGTCCTCTACATACTTATTCAATATAGTATTTGAAGCCATAACTAGACCAGTAAGACATTTGAAGGACACCAAGTGGATAGAAATGGGAAAGGAAGAAGTCAGGATGTTCTTATTTCATTATTTTTGTTTCTTCAGTAAAGTAGCAGGATATAAAATTCACACACAAAAAATTAGTAGCCTCCTTGTCTGCAAATGACAGACTGAGAAAGAAATCAGGGAAATAGTGCCTTTCATAGTTCCCTCAGAAAAGTAAAAATATCTTGAGCTATCTCTAACCAAGCAAGTAAATAACTTGTATAATAAAACCTTTAATACGTCCAAGAAAGAAATTGAAGAAATCAGAAGATGGAATGCAGGACCTTGAAAGGCAGCCTGGTTCCTGGTTGAGCTAAGGCTAGAAACCCTGATGACCCTAAAGGGACAGCAGGCATTTTGCCTGGTTCCAGGGACACTAGGCTCCTGACACAAGGCAGCAGCCTCTATAAATTTGTAGCCATTAGTCACTGTAAGTGCAGTGCTCCAAGCCCCTCCACAGGTAGAGAACACGACTTGTGGTCACAGATCTCCATTTTTAATGAGGTAAATAAAGGCCTGGAAGCTTAGCCAATAAGCTCCCCTTCCCAAACACTCATCCCTGCCAAAGGTATTTAACCTCAGGCCCTCCCTGGGAAGTGGGGTATGGTTTTACTCATCCACTTTCCACCATGACTACCAAGCTAGCACACTCCCCCCCTACATCCCCCCCCCCCCCCCAGAACAAGCCAACAAGCCAAGGACTGCTCCTGCAGGATCCAGCTGGAACTCCCCTTTTCCCCCTTGGCCCTGGGCCTGATCTAGCCCGTGAGGCCCCACTCTGTTTTCAGCTCTTCCAAAGCACCCAGCGGCTGGGTGTCCAAGAGCCTAAGAACCAGACAGCTACTGCTGTCCCTGGGACCTCAGACTGTCCTCTCCCACCCTCAAGCAGTATCCTGTGGCTTCCCCATAGCCTGACACCCACCTGGTGACACTCACCTGGTGACAGGTGGGGTAAGCAAGGTAAAAAAAAACCAATGTTCTGCCTCCCTGAGCCACCTGAGCCCTTGTGGCTGAGTGGATGCTGGACCCCACTAACCCTACAATGGAAAGCCCTGCCATGTTACTGGTTTGGTAGGATTAATACAGAAAAAAAATGGCCATCCTACCAGAGCAAGAACCTGCCTTTTAGGAAGATAATTGTCACAATTTTGACAACTTGTCAGACCACTGTGTAAGACATATCTGAATTCGAACAGGATGAGCAGTGATGGGCAGGATTTCACCACGACTACTTAGTGATTAATACTTCTTGCCTTGTATTTAAACCTACATCTCAAGACCCTGAAGATGAATGTATGAGTCACTGGAACACTTTTGTTTCTTTTTCCAATGTGGCTATAAATTTCTTTTATCTGCTTTTATACACACACACACACACAATTTCTATCTTCATTAAGTAATTAAAACTAGCCATATGCTTATTTCTTAGAAAATAACTAAACTATTTAAAGCTGCCTTTTTCTGCAATTGGGGCTGTGAATGTGCTGAATTACTACTATAGTTGCTTTGATAAAATATTTGTCCCTTTTAAAAATTGTATCATAATTCTTAGAATTGTTATCACAAGTATACATTTGTTTTATTTAGTCATCAGTTTGGGGCAAATATATAAACTAAGATGACTTACCTTCCTTCCTGTGTAAGCCTCAGAGAGCAGTAACTGAGGATTCGCTCACTGCCGACTTCTCATCTAGCCCTTTTCTCTTTGTCTCCCTTCTCTGAGTTACAGAACACCAATCTTCAAGATAGCATATGTCACAAACATTATCAAGCCCAAGTCTTGTCTTTATAAATGACTAAACCACTTAACAGAGCCACAGTTATTTGCCTAAAGCAACAGAACTCCGAAGTGACCATAGTGGAGCTCTGACCAGTATGTTTTGACTTCAACTTGAATGTACTGTCATCTATGACAGGCTAATTATTTTATAGCAACTCAACAAATGCTGACTTTCAGGAAGTAAAGTAATGACTAAAGAAGGTTTAGCCTTTTACTGGTCTGGTAGTCACTGCAAACATTACTGGCAGGCCTATGGTGGTATTCCTAGGACCTAGTATATAATCCATTGTTCTGCCATTTGCATGCCATTATGTGTCTTCTCTGTGCCCATTCTTTAAAACCTCATAATTAGTGACTTTAATGTCTTTTAGATTCAATATTCCTAAAGTGTGCTGCAGTCCCTCTGGGAACTAGAATAAGTTATTAGAGCCTTGCAGATGTGCATGGCGGCTGTGTTCTGTCATTTTCTCTTCCGTTGATAGCCTACGGCCTCAGCTGCTGAGCTGTGAAGGAGCTTAAACCTCCAGGGTCCATTAGACTTAACTTGTTTACTGCATTGATATCTATATGTTAAATGACAAGAGAGTTCAGGTTATTGAATAATTTAAAATTCAGCTCTAATTGGTGTCATATGACCTGGAAGAGGCCACGGATGACGCCAGGAGCATGCTGTGAATTTCTTATAAATTATTCATAAATTAGATGATTCATTTGCCTGAGTGTCTTGCTGAATGCAAAAGTTTGTAAGTTATAACTGATGATATAACACCTGTAAGTATTTAGTTCATAATGCTGGAAGGTAATCTACCTTGATGATCTTCTAGCAAAATCTGCCAGTATAGGAGAGTTAATTGCACTAAGGAGAATGAACATTTATTTAGGTTGAGATGTTGGCAAACCACACAGTGCAGCTGTTGCATTACACATTTTCTGTCAGTTTGACAACTGGTCCATGTATAGTGTTAAAATGCAACATGCCATTCTGTGCTTTATTCCACATTAACCCCAAAATAGTCTGGGAGATACGGTGACTTGTACTCCTCCACACACATATGCACAATACGACTGAGTTTTTAAAAGGAGAGAAAATTTTTGAAGTTCAGACTTGATATTCATCTTTTCGTAAGCTGACAAGGAGGAAAATTAGAATGTAAACACTTGGCTAGATAGGAAAATTATTTACCATAAAAAAACATACCAATAAGACCTGTTGGTAGTATTTACTGTTCCTGAGGATAAGAACTCATGAGTGTATTGGAAATAATCAGTTCCTAATTACCCAAAGTTAAGGTGGTGACAGCACAGATTGATATCCCAAAGTGCACAGGGGAAGTTTTACAAGGTCCCATTTGAAGAGCTGTCATGTAATTAGTGACTGCTAAGAGGGAGAATCAGTCTTCTCCATCACCCTAGTAGTTATGCAATCCTAAGTGACCAGCCCTAAGCACATACACATATGAGCAGCACTAAGGAAGCTCAGCAGACTGTAATGTGTGTGCATAGTACAGTGTTAATTAAAGAAGAGGTATGAATTGGAAAGGGTGGAAAGGAAATGAAGTGAATACAATAGTCATGTATAAATTCTCAAAAATCTTAAAATACAAACTATTACTGATATTTAGTGTATGATCTACTTGTACTTTTATAACAGAGAAATTATCCAACTCTACTTCTATTATCACAGTACCAGCTGTGTGTGTGGGTAAGTCCACAAAGTAGTAATGCGAGGCTCAGGAGACTACCCTGTTTATTCGTGTACTTGCATACATATGATATCATTTTATATACTTTTATATGTGTGTGTGCATATGCATGTATGTGTGTATAATTAGATAAAAAGGTAAACTTAAAACTTCAGGAAATTCTTCAACTCCAATAGTTTCTCAAATTTTATTTGTAAAAAACTCTTCATGACCTACATCTTTTATACCTTTCTCTTTACTGTTACTGTATGAATATAGGCGTGTAGGATTTATGTTTGATGTGGGTTTGGTTGTGCCATGGCTCCGTGTGTGGAGGTCAGAAGACAACTTTGTAGCGGCTTTTCTCCTTCTAACTGTAATAGGTTCTGGGGATCCAGCTCATATTTCTGCAGCAAGCCTTTTGCCTACTGAACCATTTTGCCAGCCCTGTTACACTTGATTGCAAATCCTTTTTCTTTCTATGGTATTTTTCCATCTAGTCTTTTTAGCCTGTGTCTACCCAGGTTAAATAACATCATTTTCGAGCTCTGTTGTAAAACAGAAGTGCTGGTATTTTTTCATTTTTTTATTTTTGTGTGGTATGGATCTCATGGTATGCCAAGAATTTTACAGGAAGAAGTCATTCCTCATGGCCAGTGATGGTGATGTTCATTGTATAGAAAAAATTTTAAGGTGGCCATGGTGAGCTCAACTATTTTTATCAGTGGTAGTCACCCCTAATTTGTTAATGCAGCTCGTTTTTCTGGCGTTATGTAGATTAGCTGGCATGCTTTCCTGCTAAGTATCATTCTAACTTCTGGTTAAGTATCTCATGCCATTTATTATCATAAAAAACATACGGAGAGCACCACAAGGCACTTGGTTTAGGTGGTTTGATTGGTTGAAATGTTTATTTGTTTCTTCATCTTGTTTATTATTGGGACAAAGGTCAAGCTGACTTGAATTCAAGATTCCCTCTACTCTGCCTTGTGAGTGTGAGTGCTGGGATTATAGTCTTGTCACTAAAGTCAGATGCATTGTTTACTTCTTTTGTTGGGTTTTGAGAGTTTTTCTTGTTTGCTTGTTTGTTTGTTTGTTTGTTTGTTTGTTCTAGAGATTGATCCTAGGGCTTTCCACGTGCACTGTAAATGTTCTGTGATTGAGCTCCACCCTTAACACTATTAGAATTCCTAATTGGAAGATATAGTCATCAAATTTAGTTGATAACAGCAGGCTAATTACAGCTATATGATTTTATAAAACTGATGAGCAAAGAATATTTTCTTATTATTATATGGTTATACAGAGGACAAATGTGAAATTTCATTAAGCTGGATGCTTAAGCCATGCAGTTTATTACAGATTTTGCCTCTATTTTAAAATATTATTTTCTAAGTTTGTATTATTATTTATGGGTTTCATATTAAACCCATATGCAGGCTAAAGAGATGGTTCACTAGGTAAATGTGCTGGCTACCAAACCTGACCACCTCAGTTTGATCCTCCAGACACACATGGTTGAAGGAAAGAACCAACACCCACAATTGTCCTCTGACCTCTCTGTGAGCATTGGGACAGCCATGTGCTTTGGCACACATGTGTGCATGCACGTACTGACATTGATTAAATTTTAATACAGGTTTTTAAACACCCATATGCCTCAGAAAAAATTGAGAATGCTTTGTTAGTTGAAGCCTTTGTTAAGTCAATTTGTGTTAGTTAATATTACATATAAACAACTCTAGAAAGAAAAACACATCTGCTTCATTCAGGCCTATTGTTATTCGCATGGGTCCCAGAAGCGTTAGATATTGTCAGCTCTACTAATAAAGCAGCTGGATTTCATATTTAGAATGGTTTAAGAAGTTTGCTTTTTATTTATTTATTTATTTATTTATTTATTTATTACTTTCTTTTGGTAAGACATGATTGAGCCTAATGTTAAGTTCCTTTTTTTTTTCTTTTTTGAGACAGTCTATGTAAGCCATGTTGGTCTAGAGCCTGCTGTAGAGCCCATACTAGCTTTGATTCTGCTTTTTCCATGAAGTGCTGAGATTCTAATTCTCTTCCATTTCCAGCCCATAATTCAATTTGAATTTTTCCAATACCATGATGCAGCCAAAGAATACTTATTGAGAATATAGTATGTGTATGCCCAAATGTCCCATTCACAGATATGTACATAGCCCCTTCTATCAGAAGTTGTTGAATATCCATCATTTTCTGTTCCTATAAATTGAGGAGATATTTTATTTTGCTGGCAGAGGTATCAACATTCATTCATTCTCTCTAAACAAGCTATCTAAACTGTTTATGAGTTAGTTCATTTAAAAAGATGTGTATACACACATGCGTGCACATACACACACACACAGCTATAGCCTAAATCCTGGAACATATATCAATTTATATATGCTAAATTGACTTAATGAACAAAGGACTTTTCATATGTGGTTAAGCTAAGTATCATGCAGTGAGGAAATGACCTTGGGTTACCTGGATAGGTGTACCTATAGTCAAAATGGTCTTTCTAAGACTAAGAAGTCAGAGAACAGGATACTATGGTGTTGGAAGCAAAAGCTAGAGTGGGGCACTTTGAAGATAGCGAGGAAACCACAAACCAAGGAATATATACAATCACTAGGAGTTAGGAAGGAAGGAAGGGCAGGCAGGCAGGCAGGCAGGCAGGCAGGCAGGCAGGCAGGCAGGCAGGCAGGCAGGAAGGAAGAAGATTCTCTCTTCAGAACTTTGAAAAAGAACAAGCCCTGCCAAAACTTGGCTTTGAGCTTAATTTAATTCTAATTTCTGACCTCTACAGTCTTTGGGGAAGACATGTGTTGTCATACACTGTAAAACTTGTAGTAATTTGCTATAGTGGCAGTAGGAAATGAATGTAGAAATTATAGTTTATTAGTTTACTGTGAAAGGGATATTTCTCTCACAACCTTGAGGAAAAAAAGCTTACTTCAATGTGCAAATAATCTTCCATGAAAAGTGAAAACTTACTTCAGTAAGTGTTATTAGCAAGCTATGTCATTAATGAACATATTTATGCCTTTCTACAATGTCAGGATATATTGAGTGTTAAAAGAGTCACAAGCTGCACTTCACCAAGTACTTATCCTTCCTTTGGAGTCATAACTATGACAATATTCCATTCCATTCTGATAATATCTGGCCATCGAATGATATATCACATTTCATCAGTTACATATAGGTGACAGAAAGTTAAAAATGAGTCTGTAGGAACTAATGGGTAATGAACATGTAGATGCAGAGTTGGCACCAGTCAGAGCCATTTCGGGTGAGTAGGTATCATGCTAAGAACACATCTCAAAGACACTGGTTGAGGAATCTGGACAACTTTGAAGTTGGTGGTGTTAGTGTTAGGCTAGGCCAATCAGGAGCAGTAGGAAGTATGTCATCTGACAATCTCCTATACAGGGGCCATGACAAATACACTGAGTGGCCCAAGACCAAATGCCAAGTTAATGTGCCATGGTGTGGTTTTCCTAAGTTCAGATTTGTGGTTGCATCATTTATTGGTTTGATGTGTCCACTAAGCTTAAAGGTGGTATTTTTAATAAGCATGAATAATTCACTCATCAGTCTATGCTTTCCGGTGCTAGACAGATGGTGATTATTTATGAACAAGATGCCAGTTTATTCTGTCTTAAGTATTTGTACCCAGCATTGAGTAACTGGGGACAAAGCAGCTGCTCTTGACAAAATAGAATAACTCAGGACAAGGAAGGGCCAGAAAGCCTCTGCTCTAGTCAACATTGAGGAAGATTACAATTTGTTTCTCATTTGGTTAATTAATACTACTGTTCAATACTATAAATGGCTTTCTGGGTTCCTTAAATACACATATGAAATGGCAACAAAGTAAAAGAGTTAATGTAAATGGCCTTTAAATGAATGTCAGAAGTAACAGGAAGGTGTGAGTAGAAGCTATGAAGAATATTTCAAATGTCATTCTCATTTACATCTGCTTAGTGTTTACTTGGCACTTAGTGTTCATATTTCAGTGAAGTCTGTGTTAGGGAATGTGCTTTCTCCAGAGGTAGATTATTTGTGCATTTTAGCCTTCACAGGATCCTAGCATAGTCATCATCTGCGTCACCTAGCAACTGATGGAAACAGACGCAGAGACTCACAGCCAAACATTGGGCAGAGCTTGGGGAATCCTTCAGAAGAGGGAAGAAATATTGTAGAAGTCAAAGGCGTCAAAGACACCACAAGAAAACCTACAGAATCAACTAACCTGGACCTATAGGGGCTCACCAAGACTGAACCACTAACCATGGAGCCTCCATGGGGGTGACCTAGGCCCTCTGCACATTTGTTACAGTTGTACAGCTTGGTCTTCAAGTGGGACTTCTACCAGCTGGAGCAGGGTTTGTCTCTGAGTCTGCTGCCTGCCTTTGGAATCCTTTCTTTCTACTGGGCTGCCTCATATAGCCTCAATAGGAGAGAATGCACCTAGTCCTAGTACAGCTAGATATGCCAGTGCTGGTTGATATCCATGGGAGGCCTGGGAAGGACTGGGAGGGGAAATAGCTTTTGGGATGTAAAGTTAATCAATTAATTTTATTTAATTAATTAAGATTCTTCTGCATTAACTTTCTTTCTTAATGTTTGTTAACCCAAAGTATCCAACATCATAAACAAGCTGCCCAACTGTAGTACACTCAGCATTTTCATAAAACTAAAATACTTCAACTTGGGCAGCCTAGAATTTAGATACAGTGGGTTTCTGAAAGGCACTGAGAGGAAAACCTGCTTGCTTACAATAAATCAAACATGTTCAGAGCTGAGCTAATGCAAACTCAGTCTTCTAAGGCCAAAGCTAACAGTCAGATTCCATATCTAGACCAGCAATTTTCAAAGCATGGTTCCCCATGAACATCACCATCACCGGAAAGCCTCCTAGAGATGTGAATGAGCTGACCCAGGCAGAGCTGGAGACTCTGTGGGTGAAACCAGCCTTTCATGCTTAATAAGCCCTTCAGGTAAATCTTATCCACTTCAAGTTTAAGAATAATTGCTGTAGACAAAGTTTGACTTTCTCTGTAGGACAGGCTCACTGCCACAGTGTTGGGAAAGCTTATTCGTGTCCTGGCAGCTCAACTTTAGAAATGCTTCATTTCTGCCTGAGTTCTACTAGACTATCACTACTCGAGTGGTTTAACTGACAATCACTTTTTTGTAGCTGAAATGAAATATTTTATATTTAAGTAAGTGCTTTTATTAGAATTATGTATTTGGAAGTAGTTGGTTTTATCTGTGTTCTCTGTAGATATTTATAAAAACTAAACTATCACAGCTATTCAGAATAATGTGAAGTGCTTTACATCAAATCTTGTTCTGTGTAGTGACCAGTCAAAGAATATTTAAGATGACTGCATGGATTTTTTGGCTCAATGTTCAAAGATAGACATTTTAGATATTAATATTTTATATATTTGCATCTTAAAGTTGATTTTATGTAACCTTCAGAATTTTCAACTCCTAAAATCATCGAGATTTGCATACTGAAATGGAATAATGCTGGATATTTCTTATCCTCCTATAGCTTTGCTGAAAGATAGGTTGTTTGAAAATGGATGTGGCTTTTTGAGTATTGACAATATGGATACTGTAATATTTAAGAAAAGGAAATAAAAGAGTTTTGTTTTAGTGAATATATACATTTGATTTCTGAAAAACCAAAACCAGAAGTTGTTTTTTTTATGTGTTTTCTCTTAGATAGCCAAGAAGAAAAACACTCACCAATCTTCACTGATGGATCTGGATGGTTCCTATCTGAGTGTAGCCAAACCACAAACCTTCTGTCAGACCAAGGCAAGGCCTAAGTCAGCAAACCAGGACTCAGCTTCAGAATCCCTTACAGCATTGAGAAATAGTTCTTTGAAACCAATAACACTTAATCATCCCAAAGAGGATTTAGAGAGGATGTCAGCAGAAACCAGAACATGTACTTATGAATCTCCAGGGAGGAGACTAATAAATGCAGCCCCAATAGAGAAAGCCCTACCAGAAGAGTTGAAGATAAAGGAATATCCAAACCTTCCGCCTACTCCATCTAGTCAATACTGTGGTCATAAATGCTCTGAAAGTGAAGCTTATGTTCATGAGAATTATCATCCTACGAACATGGCCCCTCAGTGTTGTAAGACACATCCAGAATCATGCAGTCATTGTAGGATGTCCTGGGCATCACTCATGCATGATCGAGTAGCACTGCAACCCAGAGAAACTTACATTGAAAAACAACTCTCAGAAGATCGAAGGCAACAGCTGATGCTTCAGAAAATGGAACTGGAAATTGAAAAGGAACGCCTTCAGCATCTCCTGACCCAACAAGAGACAAAGCTTCTCCTTAAACAGCAGCAACTACAGCAATCCCGACTAGATTACAATTGGTGAGTCCTACCTGTTCTTTCAGCACTGTCTGTAGGTTGGGAAATAAAATTTCAAAAGCTAATTTTTACGGACCACAGTTCATAGAAATTCTTCAGCATTTTGACTTGCTCGAGTACAGATCATTTATGATTACAAGTAAAGTCCTATCTTCTGCAGAAGATATGCATGCATGTATGAGCATGGGTGCCTGTGCCTCTAGCACACATGTAGAGGCCAGATGAGGACATCAAGTGTCTTTATCTGCCATTCTCTGCCTTATTTCTATAAGACATCAGTGTTTACTGAATCAGAAGCTCACCATTTCAACTAGGCTGGCTGTCCATTGAGTTCCTGGATCCACCTGTCTATCTACCCTCAAAGCTAGGGTGATAAGGACATGTAATCATACCTATCTGGGGATTTGAACCCGAGTCCTCATGCTTGCACACTAAGTTCTTTACCCACAGAGCTATCTTCCAAGATGCAGTGGTAACTTTTGTTAGACTTCAAATCCCATGTGCTTTTCTATTTGGTGTCACTATGAAGAGGTAGAGGTGAAGGTAAATTGTTTATTTCAGAGTACAGAATAAGATTGTAAAGAAGTGAATTTAGTTGTCATTATCCTACATTCATATTTTTGTGCCATCACATAAAACAAATCATGAGAGCCATTTACATTTAATTCTTACTAGTCCTAACATAGCATTCTTTATAGCTGGTTCTAGTAACCAGGCCCACATTTATACTTTTTTTTCTATTTAAAAAAAAATACTTTTTCTCAAATAATCGCTTTAAATTTTCATTGTATATATTTCATAGCATGTGGTAGTGTGTTATGTGTGAGCAAAACATGTACTGTGTGTTGATCATGTTTGCTTTGTACCTTCCCTTTTTTTTTTTATTTTCATTGGTGGAGGGCTCAACTCCAGGACCTTATACATGTTAGGCTAGTGTTCTGCCACTGAGATACACCCTCACCCCAATTGCTGGTCCCTTAATAATGATCTCTTAGAGCAGTATTTCAAAAGCTGGGTGGCTATTTTGATGTTATGTACTATTCAGTGTGGCTTTATATTCAGATGCATAAAGTTCATTGTTTTATTTTAGAAAACTACTAGTAAGTCAGATATAAGTATGTTGAAAATTTTAAAATGTTGTAATTCTATCGTTAAAAGTCAATGAATTGCACATTTCCTGAGGGAAATGTTTCTGTCTCCCCTCTCATTGCCTTCTTGACCACCATTCCTCCTGTCTATATTCTTATTAGAAACACTCTCTCCGTATAGTTCTAGGTTACAAACGAGAGCTAAGAAATAGGACTTTTGTATTTATTTTTAATTATATGTATTCATAATTACTTTTAAACTTTATTTTGAAATAATTATAGGTTCATTAGCCATTTAAAAAATATTACAGAGGCACTCCTTAGGACTTTTACCAATGGGTGGCTACATGCTATATAACTGAACTCATGAATTAACATCAGTAAAGTGTGGGGTTACTGCTGCCATGTTACTGAGTGTCTTGTCCGTGAGTGTCACTACCACAATAAAAACAAAGCTGTGGTCACGACAGTGATTGCCGTGTGTAGGGAGCTTTTAAATATTATGTTTTGTAACACTTTTTTGAGCCCCACCCATGATCTTCTCTTAAATTCCATGGACATAAATATAAAATTTTTTGTTATGGTCCCTGAGATCTGATCCTGGGAGCTACTGCTGCTTTTATTTCAACTGTGATTTTTCTCTTGTGCTTTAGTCAAGTGTAGGACTTTCCTTACTGGCCTCTCAGTCCATCATTATCAATAATCTAGTGAGAGTTTTTTTCTTTCCTACTTTTGCTGATGATATTTTTCTTACTTATTTTAGGTGAGCAATTTTCCAAAGTATAATTTCTGCCTGGTTTTTATTTATGTCTTCTGTTTCTTTCTAGAGTTGTTTTTTTTTTTTTTTTTTTTTTTTTTTTTGTCTTTTAACTTCTTTCAGGGATATTCAGACATTTTCTTTGAGGCATCTTTGTAATATCTGCTCTAATATTCTCAGTAAATATTTTTCCATCTTACTGTTGGCTTTTCTTTTTCCTAGACATTTAGTTTATAGCCTAAGTCACTGGGCATTACTTAACTCTTCCTCTGTGGAATACCTTCACTAATACTGCTGAGGCAGGGCCCCTAGAAATTGAAAGTCTGGCTTCCACTCAGCATTTGCTGATGGGGGCCGGGCGAGTGAAGCTACCCATTGTGTGGTTGGCTAGAGCAGGGCAATGAGAGTGAGTTTACTGTCTAAAAGCCTCCTGCTGCTTTGACTAAATGGGAGAGGCTTTTTCTCCCCTCCCTGCTTATGAGGCGTCCGTTACCAGTTTTCCACTATTCTAAGTGTTCAGACACAATAGAGTCCTTGGAACACAATTTTTCTTCTGAGCCCAGTCTACCAACTGCCTCACTGCCTCTGTCTGTCTGTCTGTCTGTCTGTCTGTCTCTCTCTCTCTCTCTCTCTCTCTCTCTCTCTCTCTCTCTCCTCTCTCTCTCTCTCTCTCTCCTTCCTTCCTTCCTTCCTTTCTTTCTTTCCTTTATTTGTTTTTTTTTTTTTTTCAAGACAGGGTTTCTCTGTGTAGCCCTGGCTGTCCTGGAACTCACTCTGTAGACCAGGCTGTCCTAGAACTCAGAAATCCACCTGCCTCTGCCTCCCAAGTGCTGGGATTAAAGGCGTGCGCCACCACTGCCCAGCTTCTCTTTTTCTTTCTTTGCTTCAAAGTCAGCAAGCAGGTTCATATACATCATAGCTGGATTGGACTGTTGGTTGCCTCCCTCCTCTGGAAGCTTGCTAGCATTTTTTGGTCCTGACAAAGTTATTCATATAACTTCCAGTTCAAGGACTTATGGACCCTATTTCTAATGTGCATGGAATCTTAGGCAATAGGAATTGACTTCTAACTCTGGGGGTCAATCATGGACAATAGCAATACACTGTTTTTGAATCTTTTAGACAGCTCTGACTAACTACTCAAAAGAGAGAGCCCTAAGACTAAAAATTATGGTCTTCTGGAAAACTCTTCAAAAATAGTTTGAGCTCCACCATGGGTCTTTATTCTAATTTTCTTTTTAAGTTGACTCTGTTTTCAGAATTACTGTCCTTAAATTATGTGATTGAATAAGTTCTATTGCACAGATGAGTATTACCCTAGGTAACTGTTATATGCAGGCTTAGAAAACCCTCTCAGTGTTTTACCCTGACATGTTTTCAATCTTGTTGAGCAAGACTCGTGAAGTAAATATATACAAACCACAAAAGAATGCCCAAGAATAGTAGCGTCCATCTTAAGACCTGTTTGTGCTAGTTTCTGGTTTCTTGGGCATCTGCTAAAGGTCTATTTGGTTCTATGACTCTTAGCCCTCACAGTTTTACCATTTTACTTGTTGTATGGAGCTCTGACTATACAACAAAATTCTCCCAAGTCAAGAAGCTGGAAAGTTCAAGTAAAATACCCAGATAAACAGTCACTTAAGACAATGGGGTGGAGGCCTTTTGAGAGAGTGGCCCAAACCTGTGTTTTCTCCTGCCTCCTCCCAAGTTACATGAGTGTAGCTTTCAACTCACCAGGCTGAAGACGTTTTTGACTAGAGCCGGTTCTCTTTCTACAGCTTTTCTCCCATGTAAATCATCTGACCTATCATGTTTAGCTGGGACAGGCCAGAAGTCAGAGCCTTGATTTATCTGTTTAATCAGTATCACAATTCATATTCTAGACTGAAGTCTACCTATTCTCTGGCCTACTTTTTAGATTTATTCAATTTTATCACTTAAGAGTTATCTGAAAATCTGCACAGTAGTGTCATGAGCCAAGAATATCTGTCATAAATGAATCCTCCTAATACAATGCATTTATTTTATCACACTTTATTTTTTTCATATTTCTGAATTTTAAAAATTGATAGATATTTCTTTCTATATTAGATGCTGCCCATCAACCTGGTTTCCAAAGCTTTTTGTAATTTGAAATCATCCCTGTACCCATTTGCCCCCTTTTTTCCTAAGAAATATTTTTTTCTTAAGTTTTGTCTTGTAACTCTTTCCATACATCATTCATCTTTCTTCCTCAAGCCATGCCTTCTCTGCTTTAAATGTGCTTGCTTTCCTATTCCGGTTATCTACACTTTATATATTCATTGCCACGTAGCTAAAATTATACTACTTGATTTTAGTGCTAGTTTCTTTCTTACTAGCTCTTTAAGTTATGGAAAATATACAAAAGAACACCATAGTATTTTTGTGTGATATAGACTTATAACTTAGCTTAATTTTCATTGTTTTAGGAAATACTTATTACTTCTGCCCATAACTATGTGGAAGGAATACTTAGATGAATAAAAACTGATCTCTCTCTGTGTGTTATGCACAGCCTCACACACGAATTTATACAGAATATGAACTATTGTATATCTTTACTGAATTTGTAATTTAAGTGTTCAGGTAACTCACTTCAATTACAATCATAAATTAATGCTACTTGAGTACACGACATTATTTATGGTGCTTAAGATATTCGGGAAATGTAGTGGAAAGACCATCTATAATTGAAAACCAAATGAGTAGCAGAAAGTTAAAGTAGTTAGTTTGGGGATGAACCTTTTTCACAGAAATGAATTTGGGAAGGCATGAACACTTACCTAAATTTTGATTAATAATTGATTCTACTGCCTAGAGATTGCATAGTCTGTGCTTTGAGAAAGTCTTGCTTTGTAAGTCCTTTCTAAGATGACCAAAGAAAATTTATCCAAAATACTATTGATTGCAGTGCCAAGAACTACCGTAAGTTCCTTTGGGAGTAAGAGTAAAGTAACTCAAGGCTCTTTATAAATATCTGTCTTTGTCTCCAGAATTTATAATATACATAAGTATATAACCAGGAATGAAAAATGTACTACTTTTACTACTTACAAACCTATCACCTTGGGCACGTTTTGTGCCTGGGCCTGCCCTACTTTCCTCTGTAAATACATATAATAAAGTAGTTAGTTACTTCCTGGAGTGTGTGTGAGGATGCATACAATAATATATGTAAGATGCATGCCACAAGGGTTGCTGCTATTGTCAACAGCAGCATCCTTTCTACTCTTGCTGCAGAGGCTACTCTGATGGCTGTTTTTACTATTTTTCATACTTTTCTCATAATTTCCTGATACATTTTACACCTGCATTTACCTAACAACTTGCATGTCACTACAAAATAATTATATGTAAATTCCATCTCTTTGTATGTCACTATTGTAGTTAGTTACAATTAAAAGAATGTCTTTTGACAGTGAGGAATACTATGTTCATGGTGTTTTTACTACTTCATAGTTCAATTTCATGGCTAAAGAATATGCTTGTACATTTCTGAGAAGCTGAGGGAATGGATATTAAATATCACATATTTGGTATCAGGGATTAATTCATATACTCTAGATATAAGGTTTTTGTACTGATGTTTTCAATAGCTTTCCTTTCTCCGTACCTGTGAGTATAGTCTTAACTAATCTTTAGTAGATGCCAGGGTTTTGATTGCTGTGATAAAACACCTTGAGCAAAAGCAAGTTGGGAAGGAAGGGTTTTATTTCCATGTTAGAGTCTATCACTGAGGAAGGTCGGGCAAAAATTAAGCCAGACAGAAACCTGGAAGGCAGAAACCAAAGCAGAAGCCATGGAGAAACTCTGCTTTCTCTCTTTCTCCTCATGGTTTGCTTAACCTTCTTTCTTACAACAGCCAGGATCACCAGTACAGAGTAACACTGCCCGTAGGGAGCTGGACCCTTCTACGTCAATCATTGAGAAAGTGTCCACAGGCCAATCTGGTATTGTCATTTTCTCAAGAGAAGTTTCCTATTCCCACATGACTCTAGTTTATGTCAAATTGACAAAAGAAATTAACCAGGACACCTAGTTTATTGATGTCTGTGGCATAAGAAAATATGTTGGTCATTGATCTCCTAGCTTTTGGAAGTATCAGTTTGAGAAGTTGGTCACCTCATAAGTTTATGTTTTATAGGGTCAAAAATACTTGAGAGTTACTCGAGTCTTTATTTGGACTATGATGACTTGAATGGCTTATATTTGAAGTGTTTCCTCAAAAGCCTGCATGTTGAAAGTTTGGTCCCAAGTGCAATGTTCAGAGATGGTGTTTAAGGGGAATCATGAGGGCACTGGCATAATCAAGTAATTAAATCAATGGAATAATCTATTAATCCATCAATGAGTTGATGTTTTCCATTTAAACTCTTGATAAGTCATCATTTATGGCGTTGTTATTACATGTAAAAACTGCAAGGCAGACCTCTGTGGAGGAATAGCTCACCCATGTGAGCTTTTGATAGGTATTTCCTATCTCTCTGTGCTTCTAAGCTCGTCTGAGGTAAGCAGCTTTGCTCTGTTATAGTCCATTGCCTTACATTAGGCCTACAGAAATAGAACTACCCTACCATAAGCTGAAATCTCAGAAGCCATGAGTCAAATAAATTTCCCCCCCCCCAATTAATTAGTTTACTCAGGTACCTTGTAACAGTAATGAAAATTGTGATGGTTAATGTCGACTGGTGACTTGACAGGATCCAGAACCACATAAGACAAGCCTACAGGTATGCCTGGGAGGGATTACCTGATCAGGTTCCCTGATGATGGTCCCCTGAGGCTGTGTCCCAGATTACATAGAAAGGGGAAGAAAAGCTAAATCCAGCACTCACTTCTTCCTGTTTCCTGTCTGCAAATGCAACATGACCAACTGCCTCAAGCTCTTACTTTGAACCCTTCCCCATTGTGATGAACTAGACTGTCAAACTGTGAGGGTTTTTGGTTAATGTTTTATCACAGGAAAAGTAACAAAGACAAATGTAGTAACACAATGAGCAAAACAGTCAACAACGAACAGATTTTAAATTGAGATTTAAGGTGCTCCTAAAACATATATAATCCTGGGTTTTTAAATTATGTTCTAACTAGCTCAGTCTCCCATGTATTTCTGTAAAGGAAATCTAAAGTCCTCCAAATTGATGTGCTTACTTAACATGTCATTAGGAAGTCCATGTGATTTAGTGTGTATGTTTGTGTACTCACTGACAACTGCCAGCCTATGCATTCATAACAGTTGGCTTGTAATAGGAAAACAATGTCTGGTACCTATCTTGAGGAGCTTGGCTTCCAAAAATTACTGTTCAGCCTATCAGGTGCCTCAGGATTAGAAATTCTTAAATTTATTTTTGCAGGTTAAGAACTCAAGCTATGTTTAAATCTCAAGAATTGGTTGCTGATAAGGAGTTTCCTAAACCTAATCTGGATATGAATGGGAGTGACTCTGCACCGAGGTAAACCTGAGGGCGGGAGAAGACAGAAGTACTAAGGGTATACTTATTTAGAATGGGTTTGTAATCATTTATAATGTTTTGTTTATCATCGCATTTTTTAACTGTTGATAATGGTATTTTTGAGGCAAGGTCTCATCTGTCTCAGGCTGACCTTAAACTTACTATATGACCAAGATTGGCCGTGGTGCCCTGTTCCTCCCACCTCTTCCATGAGGATACACAGGTCATGTGTATGAACATGTCCAGCTCTTATTACTGTCTTTAATCACTTAAAACTGCATAAATACATTCTCATTATACAACTTTGAAAAAATTGAAAAGAATAAAAAAATCATTCACAATCTTACCTCTTGGAGACAATCTCTAAACCCTTCCTTATTTTTCTTCATAATTATTGTGTGTTCTGTAGTGAGTAATAAAGATTATGCTTATACAAAATTTTATTTATTCACTATTTTCAGGTATCACTTACTACTTTGTAAAACGTTGTTAGTTTAGTCAACAAATATTTATTGTATAGCTACTGTATGCCCCAATATTTCTTTATTAACCTGTTTTACACTTACTGCCATTTTAAAGTTGGTGCAATTTGATTACTAATCTTTTTGTGATTCAGTCTCTATGAAAAGTATTTGGACCTTGTCTTTCTGTGACTTATCATAAACATTAGTGGTCCTGTGCATTAGCCAGCCTTTTAAATACCTATCTTATACTGAGTAAACAGTATACTCCACAGTTGGGAAACTTTGTTCAATCTAAGGAAATGTCTTTTTGCAGTCTATCAGGTCTCTTCCTGCACCCTGAGTTGGAATTCAGATTCTGACTTTCTGGAAGCATCTTTCATTTCCTTTTTCTCACCTTCTTCTTTCTTTACTACTCCTCTTTCTCTCCTAGTTTCTAAGACACTTTCCGAGTTTTATCTATCAGTGCTTCTGTTGAATTTTATTATTGCTATAATTTTTAATGCCAAAGGGCCACTATTCTTCAAATGTGCCTTTAAAAAATATTCACCCATTCTTGGTTTATACGTGTCATATTTCTCATAACTCTGAAGATATTTATAGTAGGCTTTGAAGCTGCTTCTGTTCCTGGCACATTATTTTTTTTCAACAAGTTCAAGTTTGTTTTGCCCACAAATGTCTAGTAAGCCAGTATTGTTTCTAAGCAGAGGCTTAGAAAACAGCTGTTAAAATCTTTTGATGTGTATCAACAAGGTTTGTCAACTCCTGGGTTCCCTGTGGTTAGGCAGAAGCCATGGGGACTCCTACCTGACTCTGCCCATAGATCTTTTCTCTTGGGTAGTCAGTTCTAAGGATAAATTGTATGGCTTGCTGGGGAAATTGGATGGGAACATTTTATGAGCTAGGCTGCTGTTAGTCAGAATTTTATTACTATAACAAAATACATTTTAAAACTTAAACAGATGAAAGGATTCTTTTTATTTCAGAGATTTTAGTCTGGCTCCATTGGTTCTGGGTTGTGGTGAGTCAGAATATTGATAAAGAGAACACTTGGTAGAACAAAGTTGTTTATCTCATGGTAGCCAGGAAGCAAAGAAAGAAAGGGACCAAAGTTGTGATATTCCCTTCAATGTATCTTCATTGCTATACTCTGCTCCTCTTCTAAAGGTACCACCACCGACCAGAAATTCCTTCAGAGAACATTTAAGATCCAAAGCTTACCAGCTGGCAGTGTGAGAAGCACTGGGAAGGAAGAAAAGGCCCATTAGCGTTATTCTGTAGCTTTCTCCTACTACCCCTTGAAAGTGCATAGCTTTCTAGCCTCTACAGAATTTGAGACACCCAAGTGTAGAGTCATTCTTATGTATGCATGTATACATGCTCATGTGTGTACATGCATGTAGAAGCCACAGGATAACCTTGTGCATCATTTTTATTAATTCTTTGAGGTTCTCATGTAATGCATTTGACCTTCCTATCCTCCCCACTATCTCCTTCCAGACCCTTCCTCCCACTTCCCTCGATTTTTGAGACAGCACGTCTCTGGGTGGACAAACAGGCTGGCCTGTGAGCCTCAGTGATGTACCTATATCCAGATCCCCAGTGCTGGAATTACAAACATGTGGCACTGTGCCTATTGGGGATTGCCTTTTCTTTGAATATTTGCTTGTTTGTTTATGCTTTTTTTATTTTTCACTGGTGCTGAAGATCAGACCTGGCAAGCATTTTACCCACTGAACCATCTCCCCAGTCTGCAGTCACTTTTCCACCTTCTGGAGGTGAACCTCCAGTTTTCAACACTAGATGGAGACAGAGAGTCAAGGGCAGCTTGGCGGTTTAAAGCTGAGCCCACTTTCAGCGCGCTGTTTTTCATGTTTGCGGGATTCCTGCCTGCCCTAAACCTTTCAGGAGTTCTCTGGCAGGTTCAGCCCATCTTCTTTCCACTCATAGAAGGTTTTTTTCTAATTGAATTTAACTCATATATCCGCCTTTCAGACTTGTGAACTTTGTGACATCTTTTACCTGTTGTCACATATGTACAGCTTGAAAGGCTGTATATTCTCATTCAAACTGTTCTCTCAGAGAAGCGTCAGAAATGGACAGAGTTATGTTTTCAATCAGGCGAGGAAATTGGCTTTCTAATGTTGATTTGAATAATTAAGCATCACTTAGCAACTTAATAAATGGAAAGAGAATCTTATTGTAATTAGCAGTTTCCCAATATTCAAATAAGATGAGCATTTGTTTATATTCATTAGCACTTTGTATTTTCTCTTTATGTAGACGCATTACTGTTTTTAGTTGACATGTAATAACTTTTTATTACTTTCTTTGGAGGAGGGGTCTCTCTTGGCTGACCTGAAATAACTTAACTATGTAGACTAGGGTGGCCAGAAACTCACAGAAGTTAGCCTGCCTATGCCTCCTAAGTGGTAAGATTTTAAGGGTGGTGTGTGCCACAATGCCCAGCCTTTTTTTATTACTTTTTAGCTATATATATATATATGTATGTATGTATATATATATATATATATATATATAATATTTGCATATATATAATATTTCCATAGGTATTATATATCTCTATTGCTTACCTGTGTCATTTAAAAAAGCAAAAATGCTAGCAAGTCAAAACAAGAAAATAAAAAATATCTGGAATCTTATTATCTAAACATAATTTTATATAATTTTTACATCTGATAAATCAATATACTATATATATTAATATATATTTTGTTTCATAATTTATCAAATATTCAAATCATAATCTTTGAATATTTTAACCTTCATTAAAATTTTAAAATACCTTTTTATCTTACAAATTGTAAAGCATACACTTATAAAAAAATAAAATGAGTCATATCAAGAAAATACCAGTCTTTTTTTGTTCTATATTTGAATCCCTGTCCTGGTTCTTCTGGTTGAATCAGTTATTGGAACCCTGTGTGGTAGTATCAGAGCGAGAAGGCTGCTTTAAGGAGACATAGCCATGAGCCGTTATGAGAATGACCTTCTTTCTACCTTGCAAGCTCTTTGACATTAATAAAAGAACTCCCTAGATAAAATTTAATTGTAAGCTTATTTTGTTTATTTGGAAATTTAAATTATCTGAGTATTAAAAATACTCTATGTATTTAAAATATCAAACTGACTCAAGTGAAGCATTAAGAATTTGGAAGTAAAATAAATGAGATAATGAGAAAGTTAAAAAACATATTTTTTTATAATTAACAGCTCATTTTGAGTTAATTATATACAATTACCAAAATCTAATTGCAATTTATTTTCTATTATCTGTGGGAAGAATTACAGACAAGGGAGCTTCCATCGCTGCCTTCCTGCATAAATGCTATAGAATGAAAATAAATAATATGCAGGGCCTTAATGACAATAAGATCAAATCATAGGGCACAGCTGAGCCAAGCCCTTGGAAGGCAATTACCACAGAAAGATGGAGCTGACTTAATTCACAGTGTCTCTGACTGTACACAGGCCTGTTTTTATTATTGAATTCCTTGGTGTTTGTTTATTGACTGAACAAAGAAGACTTTTATAAAGTAGTTGTTTTCTAATTAAGTAGTCTCCTAACTTTCTCACCATTCTTGCACCTGCACAGAATGCTAAGCACTTCTTTAACCAAACTTTTATTATCTACTCTCTTCAACCAAACACTTTATTAAATACCTATTTAAAAAATTAAGTAGAGGCTGGGAATGTAGCTCAGACTATTGTCCTAGCATACTGAGATTCTGAGTTGGATCTCATCAGCTGAATAAATAAATGTCGTTTGCTGGTTATAGCAGAAGTGTAGGGAAGCCATTACCTTCAGGACTCTAAGGAGAGTCAGAACTCAGTGATGGATAGACGCGAATGATGATAGACGCCCCATATTCTCTCCTGGACAGCATTGTCTGTCTGCTTTGGTGGTGGATAAGTGGATGCAGTGTTTTCAGTGCTAAAAGTGTAAAATTTAATGTGAAGCATCACAGCTTCTGTTCAGAATGCTGATTCCTACTCTAAACAAGTTCAGTAAGTTGTATAGACTTTGGGGCTTGTTACTTTGTATGTATGATATTTTATTTGCAAGATTTTTAAAATAAAATATACTTAATAAAATAGTTTCTTAAAGGTAAAAGAACTTCTGAAATTATTAGTTGTAATTAAGTTTTATAATAATGTATACTTTTCCAAAAAAGACAAAAATATTTATAATTTATTCAGAGTGTAAGGGCTATGTAAGAAGCATAGAAAATAAAAGATACACATCTATAAATAGAATTTGAGCAAAATCTTGAAAGATAAAATAGGACATTGAAAATTCAGGAATAGGGATCTCCTCTCCCTCTTCTTCCAGTGAGAGCTGGAGAGGCTTTTAGATTGAGGCAGAAACTGACATCTGTGTGTGAAGACCAGGGGCAGGAATGTATCTCTGTAACTGCAAGATGAAGGGAACGTTAAACTGAAGAATAAACTAGTACATTAGGTTAGATTGCAGGAAGTTTTGGATATCAGCTCCCAGGTTTGGAGCCTGGGTGATATGGAGGGAAAGATGTCAGAGAGAACAGATCGGTGAAGAGATGACTAACTTGACTCTGAAGAACACTGGTATAAAAGTTGGGCGCTAGGTTTTGCTCTTTTTGTTAATTAGTTGCAGCTTTAAAAATATTACTGTGAGTGAGAGTGTCCCTGAATGTTTACAAGAGTCTCTTCCATAGCTAGCACTTGACCAGAGAGGGTTCTCAGGCTGAGCTCTCTAATAAATACATGACTAAGAAATGGATCTAAATCTTTTTAAAAAACACCAAGGTTAGAGATTTCAGTTGGAAGTCATGGGTGTTAGGATTAAGTGTAGGTGTTGATCTCTGAAAAAGGAAGGTTTAGGAAAAAACAGTAGCCTTAGGAAACAGTTGCCTGTGAGAACCTCAAGGGGGAAGGAGGTGTGAGGGACAGACACTCTGGAGCCCATCCACCAGGCATCTCTCTTCTTCCCTTCCTATTTTTCCTTTCTTCTTTTCTTCCTTTTTTTTTTTCATATACCTATTTGTCATTTGCAATGCCTTTTGAGAAACGTCTGCTTAAGTATCATTCCCATTTTTATTATCAGGCTACTTGGAGTTTTTTTTTCCCTGTTGGTTTCTTTAGTTCTTTATAATTCTATATGTTAATACTTTTGAGATATGTCCTTTACAAATACTTGTATCCCTTTAACCTGATGCTTCTTTCCTTTGCTGCACAGATGATTTTTAGTTTACCCTGTCTCTTTTTTTATTTCAGGTACACATGGGATGTGTCACAAAAAATAAACTAAAAAAGCAGTGCTCATAACTTGGTCCTGAGAGTTTACCCTATGTTCCTACTAGCAGTCTACTAGCAGTTTTCATTGTAGCAAGTCTTACATTTAGGTTTCAGTCTATTTGAGACTGAGCTAATAAGTGATGGGGACCTGGTTTTGTTCTTTTGCATGTGATACCATTGATAAAATTGTCTTTTCCCCAATATGCTTTTTTATCTCCTTACTCAAAAATCAGTTATCTATAGATAATGTGGACTTATTTGCAGGGCACAGACTTCTGTTTCTTTGGTGTCTGTGTCTGTTTTCATGGTGGAGCACATTCATCTGTGTAATATAAAGGCTGATCTCACAGAACCTATGAGTAGAATCATGGTTACTGGATGCTGGAGGTAGTGCTTCAAGGGTCTGCTTTCCATCTTTCAAATTGTTTTCAGTTGTAACAGTTATTTTTCTTCAGTATGTTTCTAGAACCACATTACAATTTTCAAAAATTCTTTGCCTTTTTAATAACTGTACAGTGATCAGTTAAACACTGACTCCCCATTGCCAGAAATCCCACTATGTAACTTATTCATATGGAGCACCGAGTGCATGCTCATACCTCTGCTCGTGGTAACTGAAAAGAGGAGGTACTATAGATGTACAGCTGATACATGAAAAATGAAATGTCATATGTCCACACAGTGAAACACAGGTGTTAGAAAGGAGCAAGGTACTGTTGCACAGTAGAATATGCATGGACCTAAAGCATGGTTACTATGATTTCATTTATACAAAATGTCCTGAAGGAGCAAGTCCATAGATGAAAGTTGTAAATCAGTGATGATCCATTTGGGGAGGGGAAATGTGGTATAAATGCACGTCAATGTAATGTTTCTTTGGGGTGTGCAGACACGATGAAACCTTTGGTTGTGGTGGTTATTGTACTGCCCTGAACCATCACATGAAGTAACTAAAGTCTCAAATTTTAAAATGTGTCATGTTTTGGTATTGTTCAAAATTCTAAATGAATTAAATGTCACTGAGAACTGAAGAAGTGGTGCAAAGCTTTGCTTTAGAATACATAAGTCTTCCCCCCAACCCCCACCAAGAGTTTCCTGCACACTTGCACCTATTTGCACTGTTTAGGAATTGCTTTTTAACTGAATTTTCTAAGATAACTGTTTGCAATCTCTCCATAGACCATAAGCGTGATCCCATAAAGAAGAACAGAAACTCTCTAATCCTATTTGTGATATTGACTATGTGGTTACTAGTAATTTAATATTTAAAAATTATGTGTAACCAACAGCTGAAATATATAAATTCATTATAAGTACACATTTTTATGGGAAGAAGTAAGGCCTGGATAGTCTGGTGCCTGTACTTGTCATGCCTGGGCCTGTGTACCTTCTTCAGCATAACTGCCTTCCTGTGCTTCAAGTGGGGACATTTTCTTCACGCTTGCTCCAAACACTGGCTTTCAAAGGATGGCTACTAGCCTGAAGGGAAAGGCCACTGAGGGCCCTTCTCAACTATTGTGTCATATGATTTATTGTTACTTTCCAGGTAGAAGACACTCAAATAGGGAAAGAAGGCCTCCTGCCCAATCCATCCCCATATCTGGCATTGCCTATGCTTAGAATCTGTATCTCCATGTGACTTATCTTCTTGGCTCTACAGGCTTTTTAATCAGATTGGTCATCTTAGTACATTACAGGATATGGTATCTCAGTTAGTTACTGGGATATTTCCTTATATGGTAACTCACAGGTTTTTCTGGATGGTGGATTTTTTTAACTGCATAGCCTTTCCCAAGGACTTTTATTTGCTCATATGATACAAAGTGTGGGGATAGAAATCAGAGATGTTTCCTAAAAATACTGTAGCTGCGGCTAGTTAAATACATGCAGTGGTAATAAATTATGTAAACATTTACAACTTACCTAATGTACATGAATGGATGGAATAGCAGCTCTAAGTGTTTATATAAATACTTTTCAAAAGTACTTTTCTTCCAAGCATTAATGGGATTGGGAAATTGAAAGTTTCATTACTAGGTGAGCCTTTGCGCACCTCATTCTAGCACTTGCTATGGGTGAGCAGTTGATTTCTTTTTAAATAATAGCTCTGTGACCTGCTGGAATCTGAAAGGTATAAGTTCTTGTCACAGTATGAGAACAGGTGGCATCCTGGATCTTTATCACTTGAAGGTGGCAGTGATTCACAGGTGTCACTTCTCACAACTGTTCTTACCAATAAATGCCAATCAGTCTAAGGCCTACAGATTCTGGTTAATAATTTTTTTGGTATGGTTTACTGTATGTGAGCCAACTGATAAAATATGTGTAGGAATAGACTCCTGTGATAAATCTATAAATATATTGTGCTGTGTCATTTATACAACTGAAATATTTACTCATTAAATGTTTGCATTAAGAGGACGGCATAAACACTAAGCAAAATAGATGGAAGCCAAAAATCATGTTACAAACAACCATCCCATTGGTACCTAAGACCTTTTTGTGCCTCCTAATGTGTACAGGCAGCAAGGTTAAGAACAGTGATTATTAAGTCAATTTATTTATTCTTGTTTTCAGAAGTCCACAGAGTTCCCCATGAAAGTGCATAATTTTTAATGCCATAAACAATTTTAATTTTAACTAACAGTATCTTCAGTTTGCTTTTTTAACTGCCTAGGAATAGATAAAAGTGTAATTTTTAGATTGTGAACATTCATATAAACATATAATATACAAATAAAAGAGCAGTAAATGCATCCATTATGCTTTTTTAAAGGTGGAGGGTATTCTTTATGGAAGCATCTATGTAAACTTTCTGTGGATACCTAGAATAGTTGAAGAGTTATTAGATACAAAGCTACAAAAATAATGACCTTGTTCCTAAGCATGCATAAAGTATTTGAGAATACAGCCGTCTTGATCAGCCGATGATGCTTCGCACTAGGTACGTGCTATCTCAGAAGAACTCACTTCTGCATATGAAACAATGTTAATTTTTTATAATCCTGCAGAGAAATTTTTTATATTGAGCTCATCTGCTTTCCCCATTGTGCCTGTGGTCAAGATTGATTTTCTGCATTGCTTTGCTGTTTGCCATTTTCTACTTTGGTATACATTGTATGCGAGCCTTAATTGCTTAACCTTGAATCTGATCCTTGCCTTGTCTGATGGACAGAAGCTCTGTTGTTGATGTCATGTTTACCAGAAAAACAGAATCAGAAAAAAAAAAATATTGTGAGACATATTGCAAAGTTTGGTTGCTATTGGCCAGGTGAGTCTGAGCCCCATACTGTAGGATGTCAGGAAGGGCAGCTAGAACTGGGAAACATGACAAAGCAGTAAACCTCAGAAGACATCTCTTCCTTTTCAGAAAAGTTCTGGCTCTGCTTTTCAGCTTTTGAAGAACTAAAATTATTCCCATTCAAATTGCCTAGGATTTCACATCTTTAATTACATCTGTAGCTTACCTTGATCAATAATAACAACTACTGTCAGTGTTTGATTTCATTGACTGAGGACTTTAGCTTGGTCATTTTGACACATGGACAACACTACAGCCCATGCCTTGTAAAGTTGTCATACATATCATTAATCCATAGTTAACCTTTAAATAATAGTGAAATGTTCATTTCTCCATCTCCTTATACAGTTACCCTGCAAACCATTGAACTCATACAGACCCCTTCCCAAGAGAGTACAATGAGAATATTTACTCCCTCTTCTCCTTATATCTAAGAAGTTAGGATGTAAATATTTTACTATATTTAATGTTATGTGATACAGATTTATGAAAAAGAAGGAAGCAAAAATATTTAACCAATAAACATATATTGACATATTCAGAAAAAAATTAGAAGGTAATTTTTAAGATTACCACAGTCTTCATCTCTGTAAATTAAAAGTATTTATAATTAATATTGGCCATGGCTAGTATTTATAAATGCTTTCTTCCATTACCATATGTGCCATAAGCAGCCATCTTAATGTTTATTTGATAGGGCTACCCAAACCTTCATCCCCAAAGATGCTAGGCCATTTGTGATTCTGCTTTAAATGGGTTATAGCTTTCTATCAACTTTCATCATGGGTAATAGTGAAAGAGAAATCCTAATAGAGCCTCTATACTCTAAGCAAACCCCTCCCCTGTATAGAAAGGACCCATGTCCCCCTTGGTAATTATGATCAGTCACCCCAGATAGTGTAGTAACTCCCTCCTTCACTGGTTAATTCAGAGGCATGAGTTTTCATGTCAACTTCTAGTTCTGTGAAATCATTGTTTTCTACCAGACGAACTTCCCCATTAAGGTCATTGGAAAGAGAAGCAAAAATATCTCTAAAGCATCAGTGGAGTGATAGTGCATGGAGCCATTGCTGTGCCTGCCCTTCTTTCCTCACCACTGGATCCTAGATATGGAAGAAAACAGTGTCCATACATCAGCAGGATGTAGAGCATCCCAGAGAAGCTTGCTTAATTCCCACAAAGGACCTATTGGACTCTGTAACTGAGTCTTCAAGAAGGTCATTTGACTTTTTCTGGAAATAGCTGCTTCACAATGAAGGAGAGAGGTACTAAGCACAGATCAGATACTTGAGTGTGAGCACTCAGCATATTTCACTTCTCTAAGGGAAATGATGAGAAGCAGTACTGTGTGAAATGCTGTAATGGTAGATAAGACGTCCTGTAAGTCCATGGATGGCAATTTTGTCAGAAGCACTGTGTACATCAAAAGAAAAATCCTTATCTAGAGAGAATAGTTGTTACTTTGAGATATACATGCCTGTGCTGTGTGGCCACTAACACTGACGTCCCACTGTCTATCAGCATGAAAGTGCCACAGCTCAAAATAACAGACTAGCAAAGGGATAATGCTGGACCAAGCAGGCATCAGATCAGTATAGAATTATATAGTCACATTTATATATTGTCTTAGGCAACTTGAGCTTCTATTTAAAAGGAAAACGGATTGGAAGGTTTAGCAGAGATTTACCCTTTCCTCAATTTTATGAGAATGAACTTTCTAACTGGTATGCATGTTTATTTTCTTGATGTGTCCTTGTATGGAGCTAAGGTAAAAAAAAAAATGGGCTTTATCTTAAAATATTACACTTGCGAAAAGTAATTAAACATATAAGGGGAAACAATTCAGTCAATAGTATGTATATATGAAATCACATTATCTGTTTACAAAACCAACTGCGAGTGTGTGTGTGTGTGTGTGTGTGTGTGTGTGTCTTCCTAGATTTGCAAAAGAGGGAGGTCTAGAAGCAATGATACCAGTAGCAATGAATTCCCTTAGAATACAAGCCCTGGTTCCTAAATCCCATTCTCTAATAAAAGAAACTTCTTAGAAAAACAGGCATTGTTCAGGATAACAGAAATAAAAGATACAGACAACACCAGAGAGCAAGCAAGTTTGATCAACTTAAACAACAGTATTAGTGTAGCATTGGATATAACACAGCATATAAGTGTGTTATGAATAAATACAAGAGAACATATGTGTTTTCACTGAAACTTCTTAATCAAGTCCATAACTACTTACCCTAGGGAAGGCATGATGCATCTGTACTCCTTTTGAGCATAGGCTACAGTTAGCATACTAACTCACAGCAGCAGCGTCCATGGGAAGTAAGAGACCAGCAGACACTAAGCTGAACCAACAGCTGAACTCAGTCTCACTAGCAGGTCAGTCACATTGGTACCCTGTAGCTGATGAAAAATGTGACCTCTGCGTTACTGGTTTGGGCTTTGTTTTATTTCAGGAACTGTATGTGTAGCCTGAACTTGGACTTGAACTTGGTCTTGAACTTGGACTTAAACTTGGGATCCATTTGCCTCTGTCTCCAAGTCAGTGGTTCTCAACTTCCCTAATGCTGCAACCATTTAATGAATTCCTCGTGTTGTGGTGACCTGAAATTATTTTTGTCATTGTTAAGTTGTAATCTAAATATCTGTGTTTTCCAGTGGTCTTTGCTGATGCTTATAAAAGATCATTCGTCTCTTGAGAACCACAGGTTGAGAACCACTGCTCCAAGTGCCTGGGCCATAGGCATGCACTACCATGTCTGCTTCTCAGTTGTTTTTTTTTTTTTTTTTCAAATGTTCAGAACACTAATCATGAGAGGACAAGAAAAACATACAAATTGAAGGGCATTATATGGCTGACCAGTTCTTCTGCAACATGGTCAGATAAACTATGGAAGAAGGAGGAAGAAAACTAAGGAGATTCAATGCTTATATGAAGTGTGATGCCTTGTATTAGACAAAGGAAGACATGCAAGGGCTGATGGAGTCCAGTTGTCTGAAGTATGTTAGCATTCTGTCTAAGCTCTGCCCCAGTTACCTGGCAACAGCCAGGTAGGCCTGAGAGACTATAAAAGGGGCTGCTTACCCCCTTCTCTTTCTCTTGCTCTTCTCTTGCTCTCTTATTCTTTCTCTGCTTCCCTCCCCACCCCATTCTCTTCCCCCCTTTCTCTCCTCTGCTCATGGCCAGCCTCTACTCCTCTGCTTCTCTTCTCCCCCCACCCCCACCTTTCACTGCCACTACTACCCTCTTAACTCCCCTCCCCATGCCCTTAAATAAAATCTATTCTACACTATATCATCGTGTGGTTGGTCCCTCAGGGGTAAGAGGTGCCTCAGTATTGGCCCTCTGAGGCACCTCCTTTCCCCATAACTCACCACACCTCCATACAACATACCCCCCCCCTTTATCTTTTTATAAACACAACAGAGTATAGCCAATCTTTTTGGTACCAATGCTGCTTTCTTATTTTTTTGCTTTCTTGGTGAAGTAGTTCTGTATGATGTTCACATTTGGGAAGGTTGGGTGAGAAGATATAGGACTTGTCTGTCTATTGTCTTCAGAAATGATGAGATGTTTGCAGTTATTCTTAGATGAAAGCTGTAATCTCAGCAGAGCATGCTAGTGTATGCCTCTCTTCCCTCACAACCCAGAAATTGAGGTAGGAGGATTGTGATTTTAAATCTTGGACTACATAGAGAGGTCCTTTCTCAAAATATGATTGAAACAAGCCTTACTTTTAAAAATTGAAATGTGTAAAGAGGGAAGAAGGTGTAAAAAGAAAGTATTGATTTCTTTTTACAAGTTAATCTTGATTATACAGTTGTATATAATTACTCCATGTTATAGTATTCAAGTATTTTAATCATACATGTGTATTATTTACTTTAAAAATGACTTAGTATCTTAGTTCATTTTTATAAGCTTTCTGACCTTGAAAGAAAACGATAGCAGGAAAAAAATGCTGATTTCACAAATGCATTTGAACAAGAATTCTCTTAATAATATTCAAAGATACGTATCTGTTCATAATACATTTAAACTCCATGCTGAAACCCTCTGATGTGACAGATACTTAAGCTTCTTTTTCATAGTGATCTTGAGAGTGCTGGGGGGGGGGGGGGCTAATGATAGCTGTGTGTGCCCGGGCCTTGCCTTCCATGCCCCCCTCGTCCACACAACGCCATTATATTATTATAGTTTTGTTGAGTGATTCATAGTTTTATGTATTTGTAGACTTTAGTGATTGAGTTAACCAAATAAATTCCAGTATTGTTTAGTCATCACATCACAGCCTTAAATTACTCTGGGTTACCTAATCCCTTTCATTATGATCTATGAAAACTAAAAATCCTGTGTTTTGAGATAAATTATAGAAATTCCAAGGACATTTAGTCCTCATCAACTAAATGAGAGTATTGAGAGAGAAAGGCCAAGGATGTGTGTGTTAAAATCACCCTAGGTAATGCCAATTCTGTCAAGTATGAGAAGAACAGCCAGCATCCTCTCTACCCTGGTAATGCTTGGTGTGAGTGTGACAGGTGTCCTGCTGTGGCTGACATGACATCCAATAAATATTTAATTGAAATACTTGGTCAGTAATTTTAGTGAATAGCTTTAACGTATGTTTGGGTCATTGGAAATTTAGAGTAGTACCGACGTTGTTGCTTTGTTCCATGAGAATGTCCTAGTGGTGCCTGAGATGTGCAGTAAAGGCAACCTTAGGAGCCGTAGGTAGGATCCGCTGGTTCTGTCTGCCGTACCTTTAGTCAATGTAAGAGGAACTTTCATGTCTAATGAATGAAGGAGTAGACTAAACACACTGTCATAGTTTGTTTTTCATGGCTGAGAGGTTATTTATATTTGTATATTTAGCAACTCTGCCCTTATTCTTCACTTGTCTCCAGTAAGCAGTGAAGCATCATACCTGACAGTGAGGACTGATGAATCACACTTGCTGCACGCACACAGAAGCCTTTTTACAGATCACAATTCAAAAGGCCAGTTTCAAATGGCAGACGTTTTAAAGTGTGATTCACTTGGTAACTATACGGTAAAGCCAGTGGCGGGAAACAATATGTGATAAAAGCATAAAGGAGTATCTCTACAAAGATATCTCCACATGTCACTACTAACATTAAAGAAGCATGGTCAGTTTCATTTAGACTCTCCACACTGGGGTAATTAGAACCTTTCACTGTATCCGTAGTCACTTCTGGGGTTTTCATACTATTGAATGGCTCTGATTCACATGAGTGCCATACAAATGGCAAGTAATCATGACTCTGTAGCTGAAAGCTGGCCGCTCCATTTATGGGGCCTTTTACATGTTTCTTTGAATCTTTCTAAAATGCTACATTTTCTTTTTCTACCCAGCTTTCTATTATACACCTTCAGTGGGTGGTGCTTCTGTGAATATGACTTACTAACAACAACAATAACAAAATCTTTTTAAAATTTCAAAATTACTATTCATTTCTGCAAAGCTGCTTGCTCAGTATCAATGCCTGGGCCTTTTCTGAGGCTTCAAGCTAGGAACAGTGTGTATGTACTCATCTTGGCTTTCTTAAATGTGTGATAACAGGTCTGTAGCATTCTTTCTTCAGGACTCTTAGGAAGCTTTCACTGACTTTTTCACGTTACTTGTCCTTATCTCTTTAATAATTGTAGTCCTAGATAGAGATGTTTTGACCCTATTTGATTCAGGAAGTCAAGAAAGCCTTGTGATTGGCTCTTATTGGTTGTTTTATTGAGCAATCTGGCTCCAGAGAACTATTACATGGATTGTGGGAAGAGCAAGTTAGAACTTCAATTCCTTATAAAGTCTCAGGAAGCATATTTGAAAGTCAGTGAGTGACTCTGAACAAACAGGATCTATGCATCTTAATGTAAATTGCTAGCCTGATTTAGAGAATTTAGGTGTTTGTATTGAGATAATATCTTACTGTGTTGCCCAAACTCCTGGACTCAAATAATCTTTTGCATCAGCTTTCCCTTATTTTCAAAGCTTTCACAAAATTTTGAATTGAGAATAAAGGGAATGGGATTCATTTTTAAATATGGCTTTATTAGTACTTAAGACTTGACAGCTTTCTATTTTACCATGTAACTGAAATTTAAGGCAGGTCTTATAGTTATTTGAATGTTCATAGTGCCTTTATTTTTACTAGCAAAAACCTTCATACCATATGAATATGCTCAAATAATAATTAGTGCAGTAGAGTATGATTTGACAGTAAAGTTAACTACTACATACGTGACAACTCATGTGAGGGTGGAAGGCCTGCATCCTGTTTGATCCCATTTCCTTGGCATTCACTCTGTAAGAGATAAACATGGGGAGAAACCTCCGTGGAGCTCAACCCTAGACAAAGACAGGCATCAAAGACTGCTGAAAGTAGACGAAATAGTCTTCCCCAAGGGGGAGCTCCCTAATTGGTTGTCCGATGCCAGTCTTCCCTGAAATTATATACAAAGCAATAGTGAATAGATTCAGTGGGTTGTATTTATATATGTGTGTGTGTGTGTTTGTTATTATATATATGCACATATACATGTATGTATATATATTTGTAAAAAATAGAAAGTATGTTTTTCTTTATAACATATAATATGCATTGTACATGTATACATATAAATACATTTTACATATATATGTATACATATATACATGTGTAATATGTACATTTGTGTGTAATGTGTACATATGTGTGTAATATGTATATATGTAACAACAGAAAAGGATCATGAATTTGAGAGAGAGGAAAGAAGGTACATGAGAGAGGGTTAAGAAAGAAGATGGAGAAATGATGGACTTGTACTTTAACACTTAAAAAAATTTTAAGTGTGGTTGGAGGAACAGTGGCTATAGGCATTGGAGTAGAGAGGTGGATATGACTATGTAAGAATAACTTTTAAGAGTTCTTTAGTGTAATAAATCTAAAGTATACATTGGTAAATATTTCTAGGTTCATCACCTATTAGGCTGTAGAGGAGCAGAACATTCTGATATTCTGATAAGACATCCTTGCATTCTATTATATCATTGAAAACCTCAAAAAACTGTTAGGTAGGTGTAGTGGTTTGAGTGAAAATGGCCCCCCTAGGCATAAATATATATATTTGAATACTTTGTCTGGAGTTGGTAGAACTGTTTGGGAAAGATTGGCCAGTGTGGCCTTGTTCAAAGAGGTGTGCCACTGGGGTCTGGCTTTGAGATTTCAGAAGTCTTGGATTATTTCCAGTCTGACCCTCTGTATCTCTGTCTTTCTGTCCCTGTCTCATGTTTTCTCTGTCTCTGTCTCTCTGTGACTTCTCTGCCACCTACTTGCAGATCAAATGTAAGATCTCTGCTGTTACTGTATCTTATTCCACGATCATAGACTCTAACCTTCTGAAAGTGTAAGTGTAAATTAAACACTCTTTTACAAGCTGCCTTGGTCATGATATGTTAACACAGCAACATAAAATTAACTAAGACAATAGGGCATAACTATTTGATGTGATATCCATTAATATTTGCTATAATGGAAATTAAAACAAAATAATCATTTTAAAGTTAACATAAGTGATATATTTTTATAAAAACTATACTTTCTGTTTATTTACAAATCTCCATAATGTCTAGATCCTTACATCTGCTTCTGTACTCCCTTTATTGTTTTGTCGGGTCATGTGCCTTGAAGAATTTTCTGGTATACTTGAGATTGAACATAAAGACGAATGGCATTGCTAGTAGTTTTGTAGTGATGTTTCTTACATCCTCACGCTACACTTAGGAACTACTCACTGCTTCAGAGATGGTAGAAACATAAGCTGCATTTCACCTTGCAATGTCAGTAATGTTGACTCTATTAATTCACACAATATATCTTTGTCTTCATTAGGGAAATGTCAATCACAGCTGATATCTGATTCCATGAAGGGTGTTTTTCCTTGGCATTTACTACCCTCTGGATCTATAAATTGGACTTGCTTTGGTTCTAGAATTTTGTAGTATATTCGTGGTCCATCTGTATGGGTGATAGTGGCGGTGTTTGTAGTGGTTTGAATAGGAATAGATTCATGTAGGGGAATGCTTGGCCACAGGAAGTAGCACTATTAAGAGGTGTGTCCTTGGAGGAAGTGTGTGTACTTTGAGGTCTCATTTGCTCTACCTACTGTGGCAATCTCGTTCTGAGGCCTGAAGATCAAGATGTAAACTTTCAGCTCCTTCTCCTGCACCTTGTCTGCCTGTATGGTGCCATGCTTCTTGCTATGATGATAATGAACCAAACTTCGTAACCTTTAAACAGCCCCAAATAAATGTGTTCCTTTATAAGAGTTGCAGTGGTTATGGTGTCTCTTCACAACATTAGAAACCCAACTAAGACATTGTTGTTGTTTTATACAGTATAAGTATGTGTTCATAGTACTTTCCTAATCTTGTGTGAGGTTTTTGAAACTTCATAAGTGTACTTTTGGATAAGTTTAAATGGGTTATGAACCTTAGAATGACTGAATAGTCTGTGTTACCATTAGAGTAACAGCTGACTGAATTCTATTATTCTAATCCCACATATGGCTCCTGAAGTTTAACTGTTCATCCAGTAACTACTCAACAGTCGTCTCCTCTGTGTCTATCCACATGGGAAGTAGGGCTCAGAATTCAGAGTAGGTTGTGGACCCTGGCCCTAGAAGGTGAAAGTCAGTGTGTAGTAGGGAACAACATAAGGGTTTTATTGATACATAGCTTCCTTCCTTTTTGTTGAACTAATTTCTTTTTATGTAAATATATTTTTAGAATTTCATGCATAAGTGGCAATTTTATATTATTTCTGCTCCTTCAACTTTTCTTGTGCTCTCAAATTTACACTTTCTTTCAAATTCATGACTTCTTTAATTGAGAGAGAGAGTGGGGGAGAGGGGGAGGAAAGAAAGGAAGAGGGAGAGAGGGAGAGAGAGCGGTCAGCCTACTGAGTCCATTTCGTGTTGCTTATATGTGCATGTTTTTAAGGCTGACCACATGGGACTGGACAGCCTTTCCAGGAGCTGTCACTGCAGAAAACTCAGGAGTCATTGGTTGCCTGTGGTGCTTAATTTAGGGGTAGTCTTGTAAAAACTACCCCATCCACATTGACTTGTCAACTGGTCCTGTCATTATGCAAGGCTTATTTAGACAACCATATTGTTGAGGTTCCATGGATTCAGCTTACCTGTTGTGTCTAGAAGATGCTGTCTAGCAGAAGGCATTCTGGTCCTCTGGCTCTTAAAATCTTCCTGCCTCCTCTTCTGTGAGTTTCCCTGAGCCTTAGGTATAGGAGCTAGATTGTAGATTCATCAGCTGGGGCTGGATACTCTATTCTTTGTGTTTTGATCAGTTGTGGATTTCTGTAGTAATCTCTACCTGTTGTAAAAAGATAAGGGATGAGAGCTACACTTTCCTAAGTATTTGGGATAGTTACAAATTATATTAGCTTAGGAAATGGCAGTAATAGGTTCTCCACTAGAATTTATTACTTTTCCAGCCAGGAGTAGTTGGCTAGTTTTATAATACCAGACATGATTTCCCTCCTATCGAGCAGGCTTTATGTACAATTAGACACATATTTATCCCCAAAATAAAGATACAACTATTATAGCATTGGAGAAGGTTTACTAGGCCAATTGTTATTATGGTTCATTGGCTTTACAGATTTTTTGAATTTCTTTTCCTCTTGACAGCTTGTATGGAATTTTCAGATATTATGAAAGCTAGTCATCATAGCCATATTAAATGTAGTTTGAAACCTCCAAGTTCTGTGTCCAAAGTATGTCACCTTCCCATCTGTTAACCTTCTTTTAATTTTTTTTTAAATTACATAGTATCCCTTCTATGCTGAATAATTCATTAACTTAAGAGCTATTTTATTTGTTGACAAAGTAATAGAATTATGAAGGCATTCCTGGGAATAAAGTGGCAGAACTCTGAATGAACAGTCTAGTGGTTGCTGCAGACATATTTTACTTGACCTATAATCATTATCATACATAACAAACAAACAAAACTTCTCACTCAGTTTCTTCTGCTCTGGACATACTGAAAACAAAAAGGTATTAATGAGGAGGGAGGAGAAACAATGGTTGGGAGATAAGATATGAAAGATTAAATTAATAAAAAAGAAAACTGTATTAATGAAATTCCATTTACTTTAATGAAGCGGGTATAAATCTAGAAATGCCTTTAAGTGTGAAGTACATCTTCACTAAAAATGAGACTGTGCTAATATAGTAAATAGCATGTGAAGTCACTGGCCTCTCTGGGTGAACACTTTAAAGCTGAGTTGGGAGTTTCTGCTTGGATATCTCGTAAAGATCTCATATACGAAGGTCTCCGCCATAGAGCCACACTCCTATCCCTTCCTCTTCCCATACTCTGACCATACTCATGAAGCAAGACCATCTCAGCTTTTCTTCTCCTCTCTTTCTAATCTGCCTACAAACATGTTCAAGAATGCTTAGTCTTTTTTTAAAAAAAAAGTTAAACTTATTCTTATACATTTTATCAGATATTTTATTTATTTTCATATCAGATGTCACCCCCTTTCCCCATTTCCCCTTCCTAGAACTCCCCTCCTCCCTTTTGCTTTTATACCATTCTAATTACATGCATGTATTAAGGTCAGTTCTAGATTGAGGGTCTAGCAAAATAAAGGAGTACCAGTCCCAGTGAGCCATGTTTTCCCTTTGCTTTCCTTCCTCCAGGCCCTCTCATGCCCCCCCCATCAAATTATAGTCTCTTTCTTTATTCCTGTTACACACATGTATATGTAAGTGTAAGTACATTAAAGCAACCTTCTGAGTTTGTTTATATGTGTATGGTTTCAAGGCTGACCACTTTTTCTTAGATAACCAGTAGAGGGAACTCCTCCCTGGATGAGGCTGATTCTCCTTTTCTCATCAGTCATTAGTGACTTGTCCTTCCCAGTGGTGGGCTCCCCTTCCACATTTGCATTTTTACTGATATTGCCATTGTTCTGGTCTTGTTTATGCAGCCATTTTTAGGAGAGAATGTTTTACAGTCGACTTACTACTATTTTGGCTCTTACAATCTTTCCATCCCCCTTTCTGGATGTTTCTTGAGCCATAGATGCAGGAGCTGTGACACAGATGTATCTATTGGGGCTGGACATGAAACAATTTGTTGATCCCCTCATTGTATCAAGTTGTAGTCTTCTTTGGCAGTATCCATTTGCTGTACTGAGAAGCTTCTTTGATGAGAGATGGTAGCTACATCTATCTGTGGATATAATAATAGAACTTACAATGTAGTCAGGAATTGTGCATCCTGTAAAGTAGCAGTAGATTGTTTTCAGATGTCTATGAACTTACTAGCCCTGAGAAGCTGACTAGGTTTCCAATATCAGACATGAGTGACCCTTAAGTCCTGTTAGACAGCTGTTGGTTACCACCAATGGGTGAGTGTCACTTATAGGTATCTTGCTATGCTGATAATTGTTATGGATCGTAGGTTTTACAGAACCATATTCTTAAAACAACAATGAAACTCATTTTCATCTCCTTTGGAACTATTGCCTATCTCTTTTCATTTTCTTCTGCCTCTTTTTCCATTCATTAGCAGTCTGCATTATCATTCAGCTAAAACCATGGTTATTACTCTTCTAATTCCCAAATCATTCCGCCTCTGTCTCTGTCTCTGTCTCTGTCTGTCTGTCTGTCTGTCTGTCTGTCTGTCTGTCTGTCTGTCTCTGTCTCTGTGTGTGTCCCCTCTCTCTCTCTCTCTCTCTCTCTCTCTCTCTCTCTCTCTCTCTCTCTCTCTCTCTCTCTCTGTGTGTGTGTGTGTGTTCATTTTGGTGTGAGGGTGCCTATGTGTGAGGGTGCATGAATATAGAGACCAGAAGAAAACCTCAACCTCCCAGTTCCTCAAGTGCCAGCTATGATTTATTTAGTTGTTGTTGTTGTTTTTGAGATTTACTAAGAAAAGCAATAAGTTCCCAATGAACTCTAGGGATCCATCTATCTCTGCCTCCCAGCGGTAGGATCATAAGTGCACACTACTATGTCTGTCTTCTTTTACATTGATTCTAGAGGTTCATTCCAGGTCCCTGTGATTACAAAACAAGTACTTTACCAACTGACCTATTGCCCCAATGTCATATTACATGACTTTCCAACAGCAAGTGACACAGCTAACGTGATTTTTTAAAATTAATAAACTCCAAACGTCTATCTTTAATGAACATAGATATAAAAATCCTTGATAGAATCTTAACAGATCAAACCCAGCAATATAGAAACTGGATTACACTTTATAACCAAACAGGGATAATTTCAAGTATTATAGGTTGATTTGGTGTCCCGATATCTTTCTCGTGTCCGTGTTCTCTTGGCAGTATTATTTCTTTCTCTGCTTATCTCCTCATTGGAGATTATTTCCTTGCTGGCTTTTACTTGACTTTCTCTCTGCCTTCTTCTAGCCTATTTCATCTTCTCGGCTCATTCTAATAACCTTAGATCATATTTATATGCCAGTTACTCTGCAGTCTTTGTCTCATGTTCTATCTCTTTCCTTCCTGAAGTCTAATCCTGTCTGCATTTGTGTAACAACATGGTCTATCTGGAGTCATTTGCAGACCCTTCAAATTAAGCATCTCCATAACTCATAATCTCTACATGAAAAATGATCTACTTTTCCTCTATGATCTCAGTAATCATAATACCCATCTATTCAGCCAGTCTGTGAATATTTATTGAGCATTTACTACGATCCAGAGATTTCTCTAAACTTTTTGTGTTACCTCATGTAATAACAATGACAAAATGAGTTGATAATGAATAATTACTCTTTTTTTTTTTTTTTTAGCTGAGATGCCTTTGAGGCCAAGACAAGTTAAGAAATCATATCTTCCAGAACTTACAAATAGCTAAACACTACCTAGTTCTGTCTAATACCAAAACTAGTCTTCTCAACTACCAGACTCCCCTACCTGCTTCTAAAGTCTCCCTCCTTTCTTTCCTCAACTGTACAGTTGTGTCTATAGGACCTCTAATATGCCTGTTGTCCAAACACCAGTATTCTTCCTAGAAGGGATCTGGAATCAATTCCTTTTAACTTTTATATACATGAAGTTTTGTCTTCATGGGCTATACACTGCATGTTTGCCTGGTACCTGTGAAAGCCAAAAAAGAATGTCAGATCTCTTGGAACTGATTTACCATGTGGGTGCTGGGAATCAAGCCTAAGACCTCTGGAAAAGCAGTGAATGTTCATACCTGAGCCCATCTCCCCACCAATGACATAAATTTTCTATAGAAGTATTATATAATGGGGCCAGGGACCATGCCGTTGCCTTTGCCTTCGCATAGTAAATTAACTCCTCCTCCTCAGGACCTCTCTTACTGCAGTCTCTTCTTTCTTTTCTACCCTTCTTCAAAGCTTCCTGTTACTGTTTTCTCCTCCCTATGATATTTTACTTACATTATGATCCTAATACCATACTAAACTCTATATGAATTTATCTATCTCTTACTCCTTGTTTAATCATAAATATTCAAGTTATTCCATCATGTGCTTCCATGCCTGAATACAGAACCAACACACAGTGTGCTCTCTGATTTAATGTACTTACATTTATGCTTCTGCAGTAGAAGAGCGAATATTTGAGTGTATGGAACATTTCATTAGCTTTTATTCTGCAGATTTTCTTCTGGTCTCAAAATATTTTATTCAATCACAGGTCTCTCTCTAAGGATATGATCTAGGATAGTTAGGGAAACTTTTTAAGAAAATTTCTAAGCACTATGGTTATGTGACATCTGTCTTCATGTCCACTGTTTGCCAGTATGCTTAGAAATGGTACCCATGGAAATGGAAAGCAGTGGATGGAATATAAGTATTCCACTAGGGTTGGTTACTGAACCTCCCTTTACTGGTCTGAGTCGCGTAATATATCAGTAATTCCTTTTGCACAGTGAGCAGCCTGTCTGGCCTAGATTGATTTACTGAGATAAACAGCAAGAACAAGTGAATTCCCATCATCACATCCCTACATAAATTTCAACATGAATTTAGTTGGTGTTAAATGGACATTTGTTTTTATTGTCTCCAAGATTGGACTTTTTCTCCAGTAAAGCAGAATAATGTATCTATATGGCATTCTAACTCGAGCAGTACATAAAGATTAGTAAATAAGGCTCCATTAAAAATACTTATAATGTAAGTAACATGAGTCCCAGTAGCATTTCTAATGTCCATTAATGCTTATTCTGAGGATCAGAGCTCATTTTACTGAGCCATTTAGTCAAACCGTGTGATTATTTAGAAAGTTAATTCATGCATACTAAAATCTAGCTTAAGTAATGCAGAGGGTAGGAGGTAAAACTCTATGGAGACGATAGTCCTTTTTGTTATTTAATGATCAGCCATAATTAACTTGCAAATTTGAAATAATTAGAACAAATTAAAGGTATTTAACTTTGCCTCCCTAAAGAAAAATTCAAATTGCACCAAATGCAGCTTTAAATTATTCAAGTCTCAGAGGTCTAGGCTAGATTTTTTTTCATAATGCCTTTTCTATGATGAGAATACCAATCTGCTTTTTGTCAGAAGGCATCCTATCAAGCAATTGTTCTTTGTGTTAATAAATGACATCTATTCTTCCTTATGAAAGTATTTCAGTCTCCCTAGACCACATCAGCATTTCCTTGGCATTTAAATTCAATAAAACAAAAGGTTAATGTTTTTCTGCTTTTTAAGGAATGCAAATACAAGTGGTTTTCAATTGGTCCTGAATGACATTTAAAATTTCTCATTCAAGAGCAGACTATTGTGACATGAGACATGGGCCAAAGAAAAAGAAAACTTCAGCATGCTCTAGTATGTTGGTTTACCCTTCTCCACTCCAAAGTAGGGTTTCTCAGCTTACTGTTTAGTAGTATTTTATAATATTGAAACAAGAGGTATGACTTAGTAAAACCTTAGTAAAATGAGGGAGTCTAAGATGTAGCAATTCTAAATATTGTAGCTTTAATTTCTTCTAATATCTTTATCTGAGCATTTTCTATCAATTGAATCATTCTAGTCAATACTAAGTAATAATTCTACTCCATGTCTTTAAATGTCATGCCTCTTCAGTAAATTCTGTACATAGTTCATCTGGACTGTAGAAATGGTAAGAAATGCAGTTAGCTGAGAACTAGGTTCTGACTTACGCATGATCCATGCATGGCACAGAACATGTGTGCAGTGCCTGCCTATACAGTTAGCTGAGTCAATGTGATCCGGGAAACATCATCTGCTGTTGACATTTAGAAATCTCAGACTTCCTTGGTGACATATTTTCTACTTATAATTCTGCTTAGTTTCTTCTTAAATGTACATTTTATTGATTCTTTGAGAATTTCACGTATATATTTAACATGTTTTGATCTTATGCTTAGTTTCTTCTTAAATGTACATTTTGTTGACTCTTTGAGAATTTCACGTATATATTTAGCGTGTTTTGATCTTATATATCTCCTGCCCCCTCCCAACTCCTGGCAACACTCCCTACCATGTCTCTCCTATCTAAATGTCCTCTGTTTTTAATCCACTGAGCTCAGACAGTGCCCCCAATGTGTGCAAGGGTATCAAGTCATCTCTAGAGTACAGGCCACTGACTCTCTCTTCTCTGACAGGTTATTAGTCGTTAACTGCTGATCACTTCTTAGATGCGAGTGGGGCGTCGTGAGCTCACCTTTTATCCAGACTGGTATTTCGACTGACTTGATCTTGTACAGGTCTTGAGCAGACAACAGACACTTGTATTCATGTGTGTAACAGTCATGTTGAGTCCAGAAAATACTACTGTATATATTGTGTAACTGACACCCATCACACCAAAAATTACTGTTTCATTTTCATTACATTCCATATTGTCTTAGTCCCAAACAACCAGCAGTCTGGTTGCTATCAATTCAAATTGTTTTACGTGGTCTAAATATTCATAAAAATAAAATCATGTAGATATGTATATATTTAGTCCCATGGCTTGAGGAATATAAACACTTGGCTGCATGTTTTAAAAATCTATTGGTTTTAAATTTTTTACTAACAATGCATTATATAGTTATAATACTAGTGGTTTATTGCTTCCTCTATTGATAGACATTCAATTGCTTCCAGATTTAGAGGTGGAAAAGCAACTGAGCTACTAAAGCCATGTGTGTACAAAAATCTTTAGTTAGATAATGGGTGTGTTTATGTATTGATTTTTTAAATTTTTGTGCATGTGTGTGCCTACATGAACTTTGTGCACCATTTTTGTACACTATTTGCATACAGATGCCTCTGAAGGCCAGAAGAAAATGTCAGATCCCCTGTAACTAGAGTTATAGGCAGTTGTGAGCTGAGTGATATGTGATATGGGTGCTAGGAACCCAACATAGATCATCTGCAAGATCAGTAAGTACTCTTAGCCACTGGGCCATCTCTACACCCCCTCCTGTTTTCTTTTTGTATTAACTCAACATCTAGGACTAGAGCTATAGTCGTATAGAGCACTATGATATAACAACTCCTTTTTTTAATTGTATATGACACAGCAAACCATTTCCCAAAACTATATAAATGGTACCACTTACAATGGCATTTATCTCAGTAACCCCATTATAAGTTGAGAATTTGTAAGTCCAAAAATGTACTTACAGCATAGTACATTGTAGTCCTCAGTTGAGGCTCTTCATGATCTCATGGCTGTCAGCAATCAGAACTCCCTAGATAACTGTACTACCTATTGCTAGCTTTAGGAAAATCAGAACCATTGTTAGCGACCATCTGCACAACACTCTCACTAGCAAAGACTCAGAGCTCCTGCCACTCCAAGTCGCTTCAAAGGTGGATTTTACCATTTTCTTTTTAACTGTTTCATATATTTTGTGAAATAATGTATCATTGTAGTTTTAATATAAACTACTTGAATAAATGATGAACATCTTTGGATACTCCACATTGGAAATTTATATGTTTTATCTAGCATAATATCTGCTCAACTCTTCTAGTTTCAATCAGATAAACAACTGATCTCTGAAAACGGAGATTTTTGTTTATTTTGGCTCCTATATTTTTGCCTCCTTCCAATATGTACATTGCGAATATCTTTCCTAGTGTATAAATCAGTTTTTATTTACTTGAAACTGGTGTCTTAATAAAGACAATATTCTTTTGTAAAAGTTGTAGAAGTGTACCTTTCATATAAGTCATAGTCCATTTTGAATACTGGGTATGAGTATGTGTTTGTGTTCTGAGGTAAGTCTCAAGACTCAGTCTTTATTTTTTTCTTTATAAAACTATGTCAGTGTCATAAAACAGTGTTAGAAGTCAGCTAAATGCCCATACATGCATATACAGAGAGCAGTATTGACTAATATGCCCATTCTGATGTCAGTGGAGTATGCATAATTTTAATTTTCTATTATTTAAATATATAAATAATATAGAATAACTATACTCTAATTGTTTTTCTTGCTAGAAAGTTTCTTGCCTAGTGTAAGTATTTAGCACTTATGCTTACCATATCACTTTCTGTTGAGGAAATTAAATTTGATTCATCAGGGATAACTAACATACTCAAAATATTGACAGTGAAATTATGTTATCTCTGTATTTAGTTAAACTTTTCAAGTTAATTCATTAATGCCTTGTAAAATTCATTATAATGATCTTACATATATTTTTTTCATTTAATTTACTGGTAGAATTTAGAAAAATACTAGTTTTTAAATATCTATGTTGTATACCACTATTCACTAAGTACATATATTATACCAATTTTTTTCTGGTTTGTAGACTTGTTACTATATTCAAGTTCACAATCATATTGTGCCTGGATAGTTAGTTATTTATGCCTTTGCAAGCTTGACATCTTTCGTTGTTTGTTCTTACTTTATATCTTTGTTTAGACTTCTAATACAATATGGAGTAAAATCAAAGTAACTGGGGAAGAAATTCTTACATTGTTCGCAATCTTAAGGAAAAGCCATTCAATATGTCACTAATAAGTTCATTAAATATATATCGTATATTGATCCTTTTTTTTCCCATTACTATAACAAATATCTGAAGCAGGCAAACTACATAAGAAAATAGTTTGATTTTTGTCTGTTTTAGAGTGGTGTGGTGTGGTGTGGTGTGGTGTGGTCTGGTCTGATCTCAAGTTCTACAGACTAAAAGTCCACACAACACAGCAGTTAGTCTGGCAAGTTCCCATAGAGTATGAGACCTGCAGGAAGGAGAAATCACACTGCAAACCAGAAAACCAAAGAAGTGAGATATTGTAATCCATCCAAGGACAAACTCTCAGTTGATTTGAGAATCTCAAACTTAATAGTTCTCACCTCTTAAAAATTTCCAGTACCATTAACTGAAGAAACCGAATGCCTGACACATGAACCTTGGGTACCAAACCACAAGCCCTTAACCAGACCGAAATTTTACCTTATGTCCCCATTTGCTGACTTTTCCTTGGCATTTTGTCCAGTGCTTTGGTACATACACTGATAAATTCCTGTGATTATTCTCCTTTATTCTTCTGCGGTCACCATTCTTCTTAATTGTAATGTTGTCACCATTATTTGGTAATATCAAGTTAACCTTGTATTTTGCAGAACTTACTTGGTCATTATGTGTTACACTTCATATATTTTAGGATCTGGTTTGTTAATATTTTGTTGAGAATTTGTGTATCACATGTTCATATGAACTATGACTTAGTAATACCCTTTTTTTGAATGTCTTATTTTTATGTGAAAATCTTTATTGGATATTTTATTTACATTTCAGATGCCATCCCCTTTCCCCATTTCCCCTCCCTTAGAAAACCCCTATCCCATCCCCACTTCTCCTTTTTGCTTTTATACTATTTTTTAATGTTAATCAAAGGCTTTCTAAGTTTGGTAATGCTCATTATCAATCAGAAGTGTAGCCCAATAACCAACCTAGATATATCAACTATCTTTGACTGGCGGGAACATGCAAACATCCATCTCCATGGCCCCCCCCATCACCTAGCTCCTCCTCTCCTTCTCCTCCTCTCCATACTCCTCCCACCTTAGCTCCTCCTACATATCACCATTCCTGTTAAAATAAAACTTTTCTCTTAGAATATAATTAGAGCATAACTATACCAATTTGTGTCAGTAACATACAAAATAGACCTAATACCCAGTCCATCATTTTGTTGACTAAACAGAACCTCTGTCATCCCTCCTAACTAAAAGACTTAATTCTGAACCTGGCTTTTTTTTTCTTGGCTTTAGAATGAATGTCAGCTGAAAACCATCCTCTCAAACCTTTTCTCTCAAAGTAAATGGTCGGGATTGACGAGGAGACTATAAGTCTTCAACCCGTCAGAAATCCAGAATGACTGAGTTAACTGAAATTATGGGAAGCACAAAGCATAGCTTCTAAAACTTAGCCAATTTATAGAGACCGCTGAGCACCTGGACAGTCCCTATACTACAAAACGTTGGAGCATTCCATCTTCAGCCTTCTGGCCCAGGATCATCTGACAGACCTAGTGATGCAGAATTATTAAGGGCTGATTACTCTGTCTTGGCAGATATAATCAGTCGACTATTCTGCAAGTGTGTCCTTTTCTGGACAGTAATTTGTCTGTAAATGAAAAGAGGCAATTCTTGCCTAGTGGCTGTCTCACCACAACTGGACTAACTCCAAAGATGCTCAATTTCTTCTTAGAATCCAAGACAGGAAGCTATCAGGAGCAGACAGGTCTCTAATCAAAATGAACATTAATACAGAAATGGTTGTAACATCAATTCTGTGGACTTCTGACGTTTTGAAAACCAAGTATCCATGTAAGGAAATCTGGACTATTGTTTGTTAACTCCTCTCAGCTAAATAAAATATAGAAAACACCCTAATAATAAACTTAGAGCCATAAATTTGCTATAGGCCCTTAACTCACAGGCTAACCATCTCAAATCAGTTTAAAAAGTTAAAGAAGGACTGGGTCTAAGCCTTGTATTCCTAAATGTGTTATATAGGCACAATGCCTATGAGAGTAACAATATTAATCTCACTTTTATATCAATAAGAAGCTGATACCAATGAAAACCTTAAATTTGAAATCAAAGCAAATTTTGTACCATTTAAGAAATTATAACTTCATCTTAATAACAGTTATACATATTTCTACCAATAGGTTATAGCTATGCAATAAATCCTAGCTAATCCTCCCTGTTCCAACAAAACCACTACTTTTCCCTAGAAAGACAGCCCAATATTAACCACCTCAGTCCCCAAGCCCAGGGAATAGGGGCGCCGACTCTTCATTAACTTCTTCAAGCTGATTATGGGCGTTGAGATATTAGAAGAGGGGCAGGGAGAAGAGTAAATTGATAAGCCTCTGACGTCTGTGTCTTCACTGCATCCAGCTGGAATTCCAGGACATCAGAGGTTCGAGCAGGTCTGCTCAGCCCACTTGATGAGTAGATACACCAAGGCTGTGTATTCTGCAGTATACAATTCTCAAAATAAATTTTAGTATCAAGATAATTTTTTGTTTGAATTCTGGAATCTAGTCTTCTGGCGGCCTGCCTCTGTCATGTCTAATACATATAATTCTGGGAGTTTCTATGAGGGTATACTACCACCATCCTCCCATTTTCACCTTCCTGCTCTTGAAATTCCCCAACACTATGGAATCCAAACTTTCAGGTACCTAGGCTGTCCACTTCCACTGATGCCTGGCAAGGCCACCCTCAACTACCTATACAGGTGGAGCCATGAGTCCCTCCCTTTGTGTTCTCGGGCTGGAGATTGTAGAATGGCTACTCCAGCTTGTTTCTTAGGGCCATTTGTTTGAAAAATTGTTTTCCAGCCTTTTACTCTAAGGTAGAGTTTGTCTTTGTCACTGAGGCGGGTTTCCTGTATGCAGCAAAATGCTGGACCCTGTTTATGTATCCAGTCCATTAGCCTATGTGTCCATGATATTAACAGATGTTAAGGAACAGTGATTGTTGCTTCTTGTTATTTTTGTTAGTAGACGTGAAATTATCTTTGTGTGGCTATCTTCTTTTGGATTTGTTGGAAGAGGATTACTTTCTTGCTCTTTCTAGGGTATAATTTCCCTCCTTGTATTGAAGCTTTCCTGCTATTATCCTTTGTAATGCTGGATTTGTGGAAAGATATTGTGTAAATTTGGTTTTGTCATGGAATATCTTGGTTTCTCCATCTATGGTAATTGAAAGTTTTGCTGGGTATAGTAGCCTGGGCTGGCATTTGTGTTCTCTTAGGATCTGTATGACATCTGTCCAGCATCTTCTAGCTTTTATAGTATCTGGTGAGAAGTCTGGTGTAATTCTGATAGGTCTGCCTTTATATGTTACTTGGCCTTTTTCCCTTACTGCATTTAATATTCTTTCTTTGTTTTGTGCACTTGATGTTTTGATTATTATGTGACGGAAGGTATTTCTTTTCTGGTCTAGTCTATTTGGTGGTCTGAAGGCTTCTTGTATGTTTATGGGCATCTCATTCTTTAGATTAGGGAAGTTTTTTTTTCTATAATTTTGTCGAATATATTTATTGGCCCTTAAAGTTGGGAATCTTCACTCTCATCTATACCTATTATCCTTAGGTTTGGTCTCCTCATTGTGTCCTGGATTTCCTGGACATTTTGTGTTAAGAACTTTTTGCATTTTGCGTTTTCTTTGACAGTTGTGTCAATATTTTCTATGGTATCTTCTGCACCTGAGATTCTCTCTTCTATCTCTTGTATTCTGTTGGTGATGCTTGTGTCTGTGACTCCTGATTTCTTTCCTAGGTTTTCTATCTCCAGGGTAGTCTCCCTTTGTGATTTCTTTATTGTTTCTACTTCCATTTTTATGTCCTTGATGGTTGTGTTCAATTCCTTCACCTGTTTGGTTGTTTCTCTTATAATTCTTTAAGGGATTTTTGTGTTTCCACTTTAAGGGCTTCTACCTGTCTACCTGTGTTCTCAAATTCTTTGAGAGTGTTATTTATGTTTTTCTTAAAGTCCTCTATCATCATCATTAGAAATTATTTTAAATCTAAATCTTGCTTTCCTAGTACTATAGGGAATTCAGGACTTTATTGTGTGGAAGAACTAGGTTCTAATGATGCCAAGTACCCTGGGTTGCTGTTGCTTATGTTCTTGTGCTTGCCTTTTGCCATCTATATCTCCTTAGTGCTACGTGCCCTGTCTCTGACTGGAGCCTGTCTTTCCTATTATCTTGGTTTTATCAGAACTTCGTGGGGGTGGGTGTTACTACTGGGGTAAGAGCTAGGGCCAAAAATCTGCTCAGTGCTCCAGGCCAGAAGTGAATTCCTGGGTCCTAGTGGGTCCCAGTTACTCCCTGTTTGGGGCGAGCATTGCTATCTGCATACCTAAGATAATGCCAGGGTTAGAGCACCTGGGAGCCCTGCTTCCTCTGGGTTCTTAGAGATTGGGGGCAGAGCTGCCGCCTGGGATCTGTTCAGTGCTCAGGCCCAGACCAGAAGGAACCAGTGCTCTGGGCTAGGAGTGACTTCCTGGGTCCTTGTGTGTCCCAGTTACTCCCTGTTTGGGGCAGACATTGCTGTCTGCTTACCTAAGATAATTCTAGGGTTAGAGCACCTGGGAGCCCGGCTTCCTCTGGGTTCTTAGAGATTGGGGGCAGAGCTCAGTAATACCCTTTTATCAAACTCTACAAGAGTTTTATTTCATATAATCACACAAAGTATGTCAAGAAGTGTCTTTTGTTTCCAGAAGAATTAATGTAAGACCACTAATATTAATTCCTAACGCATGATAAAATTTATCAGTGAAGCTATTTTGGCAGTTTCCATTGTAAGAATATCTTTGACTTTTGATTATAGGTTTTCTAGGACTATTTCTATTTTTCTATTTTTTTACATTTTGAAAATTGAGAGGTTTTTCCTTTGTTTTATTTATTTATTTATTTATTTATTTATTTAGCTAATTCACTTTACATCCCCCTTACTGCCCCCCTCCAAGACACCCCCTCCCACTTCCTTCCTCCTTTCCCCTACTCCTTCTCCTCTAGGTGGGTGGGACATCCCTGGGTATCCCCTACCCTGGAGCATCAAGTCTCTGTGAGGCTAGGCATAGCCTCTCCCACTGAGGCCATTCAAGGCAGGCCATCTAAAAGAACATTCCTACATACAGGCAAAAGCTTTTGGGATAGGCCCTGCTCCAGTTCAAAACCAAGATAAAGACCAAGCTGCACATCTGCTACATATGTGCAGGGAGGCCTAAGTCCAGCCTGTGTATGTTCTTTGGTTGGTGGTTCAGAAGGCTCCAGGTTAGTTGACTCTGTTGGTCTTCCTGTGTTTTTGTTTGTTTGGTTGTTGTTGTTGTTGTTGTTGTTGTTGTTGTTGTTGTTTTGAGACAGGGTTTCTCTGTGTAACCTTGGCTGTCCTGGAACTCTGCCTCCCAAGTGCTGGGATTACTCACCACCACTGCCTGGCTCCTGTGGAGTTTCTATCCCCATAGGTACTGCAATCCTTCCTCCTATTATTCCATAAGAGTCCCTAAGCTCCAATCACTGTTTGGCTGTGGGTTTCTGCATTTGTCTGAGTCAGCTGCTGGGTAGAACCTCACAGAGAACAGCCATGCTAGACTCCGATCTACAAGCATAACAGAATATCATTAATAGTGTTAGGGATTGGTGCTTATCTATAGGGTCGGTCTCAAGTTGGGCCAGTTATTGGTTGGCCATTCCCTGAGTCTCTGTTGTGTCCCCAGTCCCTGGATTACTTCTAGACAGGATAAATTTTGGGTGGAAAGTTTTTTTAGGTGAGTTGGTATCACTATCACTCCACTGGGGTTCCTGTCTGGATACAGAAGGTGGCCTTTTCAGGTTCCATATACTCAATACTGTGAGTCACAGCTAAGGACACCCCCATTGATTGTTGGGTGTCCTTCTTATCCCTTGTCTCTATGTTTCTGTAGATGCCCCCCTCCTCTCCACCCTTGTCAGTTGCAGATTTCCGTTCATTCTCACAGCCATTTGGTCATCCCTCCTGTCCCTCCCCTCACCTGACCCTGAACCCCCGAATTCTGAACCTCAGCATCCCCTCTCCCACCCAGTTCCCTCCCTCCATCTGATTCTTATAAATGAGTACATACTGTGCATATCCTTTTGAGACTGGGTCACTTTACTCAGGATGATATTATCAAGATCTATCCTTTTGCCTGCAAAATTCGTGATGTCTTTGTTTTTAATAGCTGACTAGTATTCAATTGTGTAGATGTGCCGTATTTTCTTTATCCATTCTTCAGTTGAAGTACATCTATGTTGTTTCCAGTTTTTGGCTATTATGAATGTAGTTGCTATGAACATAATTGAGCAAGATTCCTTGTGCAATGGTGGAGCATCTTTTGGATATATGGCCAGGAGTGGTATAGCTGGGTCTTGAGGTACAACTATTCACAGTTTTTTGAGAAATCACCAAATTTATTTCCAAAGTAGTTGTACAAGTGGTTGCACTGCCACAGGCAATGGAGGAATGTTCTCCTTGCTCCATATCTTTGCCAGCATCTGGATCTCTTAAGGTTTTGATCTTAGACATTCTGATGGGTATGAGATGGAACCTCAGAGTTGTTTTGATTTGCATTTCCCTGATGACTAAGTATTTTGGACATTTCTTTAAGTACTTCTTGGCCATTCAAGATACCTCTGTTGAGAATTCTCTGTTTAGCACAGTACCCCACTTTTTAATTGGGTTACTTGGGTTGTTAGTGTCAAACTTCTTAAGTTCTTTATATATTTTGCATATTAGCCCTCTGTCAGATATAGGGAGAGAATGGGCAGCCCTGTCTTATTTCTTACTTTAGTGGAAATGCTTTTAAGTTTCTCTCCATTTAGTTTGATGTTGGCTATTGGCTTACTGTATATTGCTTTGATTATGTTTAGACTTTGATTATGTTTAGGTATATGCTCTGTATCCTTGATTTCTCTAATACCTTTAATATGAAGGGGTGTTGGATTTTACCAACAAATTTTTCAGTGTCTAATAATTTAATTATGTGATTTATTTTCTTTCAGTTTGTTAATATGGTGGATTACATTGATGGACTTTCATATATTGAAATATCAGTGCATCCCTGGGATGAAGTCTGCTTGATGCTGGGGAATCATGTTTTTGATGTGTGCTTGGATTCAGTTTGCAAGTATTCTATTGAGTATTTTTGCATCAGTGTTCATAAGAGAAATTGGTCTGAAATTCTCTTTTTTTTTGTTGAGTCTTTGTGTGGTTTATGTATCAGGGTGACTATGACCTCATAAAATCAGTTTGGCCGTGTTCCTTTTATATCTATTTTGTGGAATAGTTTGAGTAGTATTAGTATTAGCTCTTCTTTGAAAGTCTGGTAGAATTCATTGCTAAAACAATCTGTCCCTGGGCTTTTTTTTTTTTTAATTGGGAGACATACTACTTCTTTTTTCTTAGGGCCTATAGGACTGTTTAGATAGTTTACCTGATCATGATTTCACTTTGGTAAGTGGTATCTGTCCACTTGCCAAATCATCCATTTTGTTTATATTTTTCAATTTTATGGAATACAGGCTTTTGATTCTTTGAATCTCCTAAGTTTCTGTTATGTATCCCTTTTCATTTCTGATTTTGTTAATTTAGATAGTGTCTCTCTGCCTTTTACATAGTTGGCTAAAGGTTTGTCTGTCTTGTTGATTTTCTCAAAGAACCAGCTTAGTTTTCTTGATTCTTTGTATTATTATCTTTCTTTGTATTTTAGGGATATATTCAGCCCTCAGTTTGATTATCTCCTGCTGTCTACTCCTCTTGGGTGTGTTTGCTTCTTTTTGTTGTAGATCTTTCAAGTGTGCTGTTAAGTTGCTCATGTGGGATTTTCTCATGAAGGCATTTAGTGTTATGACCTTTTCTTTTAGTACTGCTTTCATTGTGTTCCATAAGTTTAGATATGTTGTGCCTTCATTTTCATTGAATTCTAATGTCTTTAATTTCTTTATTTTTTTCTTATCCCAGTGGTCATTGAGTAGAGCATTGTTCAGTTTCCATGAGTTTATAGGATTTCTGTTCCTTCATTTGTTGAAGTCTAGCTTTAACCCATGGCAGTCTGGTCAGATACAGGAGATATTTCAGCTTTCTTCTTTGGGGTGAGATTTGTATTGTGACTGAGTATGTGGTCAGTTTTGGAGAAGATTCTGTGAGGTACTGAGAAAAAAGGTATATGCTTACGTGATTGGGTGAAATGTTCTGTAGATATCTGTTAAGTCCATTTGAGTCATAATTTCTATTAGTTTCTGTCTGGATGACCTATTGTCTGGATGTCTATTGGTGAAAGTGGAGTGTTGATGTCTCTCACAATTAATGTGTTGGTTCAATGTGTGATTTGAGCTTTAGTAATGTTTCTTTTAGAAATGTAGTTCACTTACATTTGGGGCCTAATTATTCAAAGTTAAGAAGTCATCTTGGTGGATGTTTCTTTTGATTAACATAAAGTGTCCTTCTCCATCTCTTTTGATTAATTTTGGTTTAAAGTCTATTTTATTAGATATTAGAATGGCTATTCCAGCTTGCTTTTTGGGTCCATTTGCTTGGAAAATTTTTTCCTAGCCCTTTACTTTGATGTATGCAGCAGAATGATGAGTCCCATTTTCACACCCAATCTGATAGTCTGTCTTTTTTTTTTTTTTTTTTTTTTTTTTTTTTGAGACAGGGTTACTCTGTGTAGTCCTGGCTGTCCTGGAACTCACTCTGTAGACCAGGCTGGCCTTGAACTCAGAAATCCACCTGCCTCTGCCTCCCAAGTGCCTCCCAAGTGCTGGGATTAAAGGCGTGTGCCACCACCACCTGGCAAGTCTGTCTTTTTAATGAGCAATTGAGTTTGTTGATGTTGAGAAATATTAAAGCCCAGTGATTGTTAATTCCTGTTATTTTAATGTTAGTGGTTGATTATTATATGGCAGGAGGATTTTCTGTTATGGTCCAATCAATTTGGTGTTCTGTAGGCTTCTTGTATATTTATAGGCATCTCTTTCTTTAGGTTACAGAAATTTTATTTTACTGTTGTGTCAGTTCTTTCTATTGTATCTTTTATGCCAGAGATTCACTCTTCCATCTTTTGTTTTCAGTTGTTGATGTTTACTTCTGTAGTTCCTGTTCTCTTAACTAGGTTTTTCATTTCTAGGATTCCCTCAGTTTGTGTTTTCTTTATTGATTCTATTTCTGTTTTCAGGTCTTGAATAGTTTTATTCATTTCCTTCACCCTTTTGATTGTATTTTCCTGTATTTTTTAAATGGATTTATTCATTTCTTCTTTAAAGGCCTTTATCATCTTTATAAGATTGTATTTAAGGTCAATTTTTATACTTCAGCTGTGTTAGTACATCCAGGACTTGATGGAGTAGGATAGATGGGCTTTGGCGATACTATATTGCCCTAGCTCTTTTTGATTGTGTTCTTTTACTTTTTAAGTCCCCAGCTGTTTCTTTTGATAGTTTTTGTAACCAGTTCAGAATGCTTCACTAACTTAGAGTAGACTGTGTAGCAGGAATACTGGTCCACTTTGTGTAGACATTACAGTACATTGAGTTCCCTGTTGTTACCTGTGGTGCTGTTATCAGATAGATAGATAGATAGATAGATAGATAGATAGATAGATAGATAGATAGACAGACAGACAGACAGACAGACAGACAGTATCTCAGAACATGTAAGCTTGATAGCATAGTGTTACCAGTTTAGCTTTGAGGACTCCTATGCTTTAAAAGAAATTTTTTTAAATGACAGCCTTTTATATTTATCTACACATGTACTATTTCTGATGCTCCTCATTCTCTTTATAGATCCAATTTCCATCTGGTGTCATTTTCCTGCAACTTGAAAAACATCCTGTTATTTCTTGTAATGCAGGTGTTCTAGAAACAAAATTTCTGTTTTTAATTTTAAAACATTATTTGTTCTTCTTGAGGGACATTTTATGAGAAGTAAAATTCTGAGGTGACAGATTTGCCCGCTTTTGGCATTGTAGAGATACCCTTCTTATCTTCTGGCCATTACTGTCCTGATATTAATAGATCATATGTAATATCATTCTTCTGCAAATTACTAGCACATTTCTTGAGTTGAAGGATCCTTTTTATCTTTGCTTTTCCTTAATTTGACTATTAAAGGTAGGAAGGCTCTGCTAATTGAAGTTGCAGTCCACCATGTCTGGAGAAGCTTTCCAAGCTTGTCACAATATGGAGAACTCCCTTTCTCAGAGGGTTTTCTCCCTCTGCCTGATAGATCAAGTGTGTCTCTGAGCACAAGTACCTGACCTTCTGTAGAGAGTGGCCCTGCACAGAACTTCCTGCAGGTGCTGCATGAGTTACTTCATGAGTCTCACAGTCCTTTCCACTGTATGATAATTAGGACTGTGTTATGACCAATCAGCCCTTCCTACCTGTAACCCAAAGAACTCAGGAAAGCCTATGGTCAGATCACAGGTTTAACATTCCCTCTTCCCATAAGAACCTGCCTGGCAGGTTCTTGGAATTTCTATTCATGTGAATGCAGTATTCCTGCCCTAGCCAATAATGTATACCTACCCTAGAAATTTTTACATACTCCCCAAGATCTGTATATCCCTTGTTTACCCTGAATAAGGTTGAGCTGTCTCACTGAAGCTGATCCCCAAAGCCAAGCAGTTGGTACTCATGGCTGTTGGAACCCTGCCAGCCACCTCCCACCCCCCTCGTCTCCCTTTGTCCTCTCTGGCCAGCGGTCCATAGCCTCCAAAGGGCCAAAATTAAGTCAAGGGTTTTTTTTTAAAATCAGGTTTAGAACCTTTTTTGACATCACCTTTAGGGCACATTTCTTGAGTTGTTTTTTCTGCCCATTCTCCTGTATTCTTCTTTAAGATTTCAGTATACTCTTCCTAGACAGCTGTAAGACCCCCCAACACACACACACACACACACACACACACACACACACACACACACACACACTAAGGGAGGACTTTCCTCAAGCCTCAGGAATTCATGGTCACCCAAAAACTCACAAGACACCATTCTTGATGCAACAGCAGGAGGTATATTTCGGAATCAGTCAACTGAGACCGAGACTCATGACCCACGCAGGGGCAGAGGAGTGTCGACTTTGTGGGCTGGGAGTGGAGGGTTTATATAGAGCAGAACCACAAACCAAGGGGGGGGGGTGAGGGGGCTACCAAGGAAACATAACATAAAAATAGTAGAAATTTCCAGAGGAACCTAACCTGAGTGAGTCAAGGTCATGTGGAAAACACTCTGTATACTCATTCTTATCAAAAATGTGGTCTTGCCCTGTCACTTGCTCAACTATTTCTCAGTTGCTCCGGGCATGGCCCTGCCCTGTCATCGTGGTCACTAGTTTCTCAGAACCACCTAGATGACTTGCATTCCTCTCTTCCCTTTGTGGTTAGCCGGTTCCTGAAACCTGCCAGTCTACATTTTTAGCTTGCTTCTGAGAAAATTTTCCATGCCCTTTAAAGTAAGGCCTAAAGAAAAGCCTATATGCATTTTATAAAATGATTTTTACAATTTTTCACTCTACACAGCTTTGGAAGTTTAAGTTCCCAGAGTGTCTACTTGGTTTCCTTCAAAAAAATTTTCTATTTTCCAAATTAAGTCATTTCTATTTATTCTGTTATAAAATCTATTTAACATTTATGCTTTCATCTCCATTTCTAATATTTGTATCAGTTACTGTAATTTTCAGTTCTAAAATTTCCATCTATTTTTAATTATAGACTACATATCTCTCCTTAAGCTGCCTGTCTGCTTGTTCATTATGATTTTGGTTTATGACCATCAGCATATAACTACTTGATTACTTGATAAACCCTTGAGCCCAGCTTCTAGCACCTAGACCTGGCCTACTCCCAGTCACAGTCAGAAAAGCCTCTTTGAGCAGTAGATAGCAGTCAACAGAGATACATAACTAGAAAATTCTGAGGATAAGGGACTGTGTGCCCAAGTCTCAATGGGATACATCTTTATGAATAGCCCCAAATCAGCAATACTCAGGGAGCATTCTGAAACAAGAGGCAAGAAAAAATGTAAGAGGTGCAATGAACATGCATGCTGTAAAAACAAAACAAAGTCTTCTAGACTTGACCTCAGTAATGAACTCACAGCTGCTCTGGTCACCAAGACAATACATGTCAGAAGGTCTGAGAGAGGGGTGTCTGGGAGCCTCGAAAACAAACAACTCAAATCATGAGCCTAAGTTGTAGGACCCTAAGATCCAAACCAGGAAGACACCCTCCCACAGAAACACTCATGGACAGGGGGTCGATGCAAAAGCAAGAGGTTTATTGATCCAGTGCACTGGGGATCCCCCACATGAATGCTAGAGGAACCCCAAGCTAAAGATAAGAGCAGTTTTTATATAGTTTTCACAGGGTTTACGAGGACAATCTTAGGGTCACCTCTTAGACACTGTTAACCACAAAGGCTGACCTTAAATGGTCGCTCCCATGGTTCCTAGGCAACTCATATTTGCACATTATTCTATGACAATGAGTGTTAGCTAACTATCTTACCATAGTTCCTGTTTACCCAGGTTTATTGCACTAAGGACCCAGCTTCCTGATAACCTTTTAATCCTCTTATCTTGGGCCCTTCCTGAAATGTATGTAAGTCTTTGGAATGTGCTTCTCCCGGAGCATATCTCTGGAGAAGTTAATTTTTAAGTTTAGGCTGAGACCTGAGATTCTTTCAAAGCTAGCAGGAGACCTGTGTTCCACTGGAGACAGCTTTCTCTCCATGTTCTTCTTTCTCTGATCTGCCTTCTCTCTGCCTGACCTGCTTTCTTTAGAGATCTGCAGGCAGCTCTCTCTAGACAGCTTTCTCTTGGTATTCTCTGCTCCAGTCAGTTCTTCAGGCAGTTCTCTCTTGCTATCCTAAAAAATTCTCTAGAGAGTTCATCTCCAGAGAGCAGAAAGTAAGCCCAGTCTTTTATTTTACATATCAATCCAGTCATTTACTTCAGGCTTCCTTTTGATTATCCTATGAATCAGCATCACTTGGCCTAGCTCCTTATTTCTTAGGAAACAGCAAACACACATTTTCTTTTAACATTGCAAAAGAATTCAGAGATCTGGCTGCCTCTGTTAAGCACAGATGCTAAACTAGCTGAGTGGGACCCTGTCCTGAAATTACTATTTCTACCATGCCTGGGTTCAACCTTGCTCTGCCTCAGGCTGATCCTAAACTCTGGAAGTTGTCTGCCTTTGTTAAGCATAAACTAACCACTTATCTGGATGGGATCTCCTGTAACCACCACTCCCTAAGTCTCCTTACTTCTTTTCTTAGTATCTTTTTGGCAAAACTGGCACACAGTGCAACTGCCTGTTTCTTTAGATTCATGAAGCCCCCTCATATAATTTATACTGCATCCTTATATTTTACATAGTTGAGAAATTATATGTTTTCTAATTGTTAGCTTTAGAGTTCTTTTCCACAGCCTTGAGGTCTGTCCTGAAGATCCCAGCCTTTACCATTTTGCTAAGACCTTAGGTACACGTTCCGGACTCATGCTGATTATCAGGAGGACATTCCTTAAAGAAGGAATGTAAAACATGTTCATTATTATACAAACAAGCCTGATGCACACAGCAGCCTTCCACACATCTGGAGGCCTTTGTCCACTGGCCCTGTCCCAGAGGCAAGAACTACCATGTCATTCTGTCCCCACCTAGGCCATGCTGGACTCAGCACCAGTAGAGATGGGTAAATGATCTCTAGGCCTCATTCCAAAGTTGGGATCTAGTGACAGTAAATAGCTGCTAGTTGAGAGATAGCCATCCTTATTTGAAGATATAGCCACTGGTGGTTTTCCCATGCCCCAGTGGATGACTACACATCTGTGCACATATGGGCAGCACTAACTAGACCTAGTAGAATACCAACAAAATGACTTGAAATTATGGAAGGCTATTAGAACATGAAGAAAGTTGTGAGGGGGAGTAGAGGATAGATATGATTACATTATATACATGTTTGATATTTACTTTTCTTTAATAAATGAAAGTTCCAAGGGGAGAGCCCATCATAGTACGGGACTCATGGCAGCAGGCACCCAGGTCAGAAAGCAGAGAAATGACATATTCAACCATAAGCATAAAGCAGAGAGAGCAAACTGGAAGTGTTGAGTGAAAAATTATAAAGACCATTTTATGAAATATATACAGGCTTTTTCTTTACCCTAGACCTGAGCAAAAGAATGCAAGTTCCAGAAAGCGGAACTGGATGTAAGATTTTAGGCCTTCACTGCCCGGGGACACATTCCGGGTGGAGGACATTATCCCTGAATCAGAGGATGCTGGATTAACGTTCCTCAAGCCTCAGGGTGGGGAAGGCCCAAAGCAAGAAGACACATTCCTGACCACAGGGAAAGATGCAAGTCATCTGGGTGGTTCCAAGAACTAGCTAACTTTCCACTGTTCTTGGTTATCCCCCCCACACACACACACACTTTGAGGTTTTCCCAGTGTTATAGCCTGCTGATGTTCAAAATTTGTGAAACAACCAATCATGTGTAACCGTGTGAAAATTTCTCCCTTTCCCCACCCTGTGCTATAAAAAAAGCTCCTCAGCTTGCTGGCCTTTTGTCAAACTTTGTTCCTGCGTAGACGAGCAGTTTGACCTTAGCTAGCCAACTCTCCCCAATAAACCTCTGCTGATTGCATCCAGGTATGGTTTCTTGTGATTTTTGGGTGGTCATGATTTCTTGAGACTTGAGTAAGGGTCTTCCGAGTATGGGGGTCTTCAGAAGCAACAATGCTATGAATGTTCATGATCCTCCCTCAGTCATATACTGCCTTTAGAAAGGCTGTGTCACCTCCCCAAACAGCACCATCAGTTGGGATCCAACTGTTCAAATATCTGAGTCTATGGGGCATATTTTGTCATTCACACTACCATACCTGGAATCAAAATAAATGATGTCTTCAGTAATAGGGTCTTACCATCCAGTAATGAGGAACAACCAAAAACAATGGCAAGAGCCTGTACATTTTGGAGACCTCTGGGACCTCCTTGACCAATAACTAATAGGAAGATACTCCAAGCCTAGCACTAAGATTTTAATGTAATAAGCCATGTATTCTAGAAGCAGCAGCGGTTTCTCCTCTGGCTAGATAATTTTATATAGCCTGTCATCAAGTTTACCAATTCATTCCTCTGCTAGTTTGCTCCATTTTTTGAACTCTTGAGTGAGCCACTATATAATTCACCTCTAAAATTTTTAGTTAGTTCTTTCTTTCATTATGAGTGTATGTGAATAATATGGGGTAGGGCACACAGCCCACAGCTCACAAGTGGAGCCTAGAGGTCAACCTTAGGGGAGTTATTCCCTGCTGCATCTGCAGCCATGAGTATGCTCAGGCTTCAGAAGAGGCTTGCTTCTACTGTCCTCTGTTGCAGTAAAAAGAAGGTCTTATTGGACCCCAAGGAGACCAATGAAGTCACCAATGCTTACTCGTGGAAGCTGATCAGAGATGGGCTTATCATCCAGAAGCTTATGATTGTACATCCTGGGACATTATGCTGGAAAAACACATTATCTTGACAGAACAGCAGGCATATAGGCAACAGGGAAGCAGAAAGTGAAGACCCCCTCTCTGGGGAGACCTTCACTCAAGTCTCAAGAAGTCACAGCCACCCAAAAACTCACAAGACACCGAATCTGGATGCAGACAGCAGAGGCTTTATTCAGGAGAGTTAGCCGGCTAATGGTCAATTTGTTTGCCCACACAGGAGCTGAATTGACAAAGACCGGCTGGCTGAGGGGCTTTTTAAAAGGGGAAAACCACAAGCCAGGGGAGTGAGGAGGGGGTGAGGGGTTGCTAAGGAAACATAACATAAAAATAGCAGAAATTTCCAGAGGAGCCCAACCTAAGTGAGTCAGGGTCATGTGGAAAACACTCTGTATACTCATTCTTATCAAAAATGTGGTCTTGCCATGTCACTTGCTCAACTATTTCTCAGTTGCTCCGGGCATGGCCCTGCCCTGTCATCGTGGTCACTAGTTTCTCAGAACCACCTAGATGACTTGCATTCCTCTCTTCCCTTTGTTGTTAGCCAGTTCCTGAAACCTGCCAGTCTACATTTTTAGCTTGCTTCTGAGAAAATTTTCCATGCCCTTTAAAAGCCTTAAAAAAAGCCTATATACATTTTATAAAATTATTTTTATAATTTTTCACTCTACAAAAGGTACTACCAATGCTTGAATGCCAGAAAAGGTAGTCTAGGTGAGAAGAATGTGATTCTTGTGCTGGCTTCTCAGGAGATACAGTGAATCTTAGATTCACTGCCATGTGTATCACAGCCTGCACCTGAAGGTCAAAGGGACTGCATTCAAAACAAGTAAATTCTAATGGAGCACATTCATAAGCTGAAGGTAGACAAGACCAGTAAGAAGCTCCTGGCTAACCAGGCTTAGGTCTAAGACCAAGAAAACACAAATGAGCTGAGAGGAATGACTCCAGACCAAAAAGAAGGGGATTAGCAAGACTCTGTCCAAGGAAGAAGAGACCAAGAAATAAAGCTTCTCTCATGTCTGTACATAGTGGCCTTGCTGTGGCCTCACACGTATCAGTCATTAAAATAAAACAAGCCTTACATTTTTAATAAATAGATAAATAACCAAAAAGCTCTGTAGCAAAATGAGTATAAAAGTAATTATCATTATTATTACTTTTAAGATATATTTAATATACCTACCACACTGAGGATCAAAACTTAGCTCTGTCAGCCTTAAAAGTATATTCTGAATATTTTTGTTACCTGACAACTGGGAAAAATCATCTAATATCAAGCCTACTTTATAATAAAATGTTGAATATATAACACTATACTGAAAGCACAAAACAGTGTATATGTGTGCACTCTGACACCACCATAAAGTCAAGAGATTCTAATTAAACTGTATTAGTTACTGTTCTTATTTCAGTAATGAAATAAAACTTATCCTGTTGCATAAATTTGGACAAGTATTGGGAAAGATGTATTACAACTCTTGGTTTAAAGGTATAAAGTAAAGGTACCTATAAATGGTAGAGAAGGCATGACAGCGAGAGTATTTGACATGTAGTGATGGGAATTTGGTCACAACTGGGCATTCAAGAGTATATTTTTCATATAAAAAACTAAGGAATGCTTAGAGTGGAAGAAATAATCTTCTCCAGGGAAGATGATACCAATTGCTCATCCAATGCCAAATGGTTAGCATTCAAAGCACACATACAAGTAGCAGTATACCAACTGGGCAAGGTATATTTAGAAAATGTATATACTTATATGTATGTAATAATGATTTTAAAAGAGGTCATGAATTTGAAACAGAGCAAGGAGTTATATGAGAGTGTTTGGAGAGAGGAAAGGGAAGGGAGGAATGTTATAATTACATCATAATCTTGAAAATGAAAGAAAAAAGTAAAGAGGGATTATATTGTTTTATCTGCTAAAATTTCTGTAATTCTTGTGGTTTCCCTTCCTAGTGCATTCTAGTTTTAATCAAGTATAATATGTAAGATACCAAAAAACTTTGATTTTTTTTTTTTTGTATCTGCTAAGACTGGCTTTATCAACTGAATCCTATTTTGTTTTAGAGAAGGCACCAGGTGCTGATGAGAAAACAAAAATGTGTATTCAACAGCTGTTAAATGGATTATTCTATAAATATCTGTTGAGTCCTTGGGTTTATGTTGCATATTAACTCTGAAGTTTTTTTTATTGATTTTTAGTCAGTGTGGTGTTGAAGCCACACACTATTGTTGTGTAAAAACCTAACTTTCACTTATTTCTCTGTGTGTACATGTGTGTATGTGTATATGAGAGGGGGTCTTCACTTTCTGCTTCCCTGTTGCCTATTATCATCCAGAAGCTTATGATTGTACATCCTGGGACATTATGCTGGAAAAACACATTATCTTGACAGAACAACAGGCATATAGGCAACAGAATCCCCTGGAAGACTTTAAAAAGAAGAGAGAACAAGAGAGGGAAACAGGCAGGGAGGAAACAGTGCTGGTCTATGACTCCAAAAGTCATCTTACTAAAGCTTTTCTAGATCATTGACATTCACTACCAGGCTATGAAACAGGGCTGGTCTATGTTCGAGACTCCAGAAGTCATCTTACTAAAACTTTGTAAATCATTGACATTCACTACCGGGCTATGAATCAGTGCCTAAAATCAGCACTGTTTTGAGAACACTGCTTGTGACAGAGGCCCTTTTCCCTGTCACATTTGATAAGCATAGAGCCACGTATGCCAGCATTTTTTGTACAAGCCTGCCTCCTTGTGTGAATCTCAGTGTGTTCCATTCCTCCATTGTTTTCCACCATTATTTCTGTAAGGCTTTGACATGCCAATCAAAGTCATTGTGTTTCCACACTCCTGCCATTCTTTGGTGACCCTGCCATCCATGTGTAGTTGGTCCACCCCTGATATAGGGAAAGACATTTTGTTCTTTTTTTCTCTTTTCTAAAGTGACTCACATGTGCCCATATTCCAAGCTTGTGTCACTGTAGTTCCATCATGCTTGCCTTTGTGCTCCTGCTTCTTTGTCTTGAGCCTCTGTCTCACATTCCTCACATACACCACATCTACGGTTTTCACGTATTTTATTTGTTTGATTTTTATTTATCTTACACAATTAAATGCTTCATTCCTTTTGTTTTTCTGCCAGTCTTTGATTCCTCACTGCTTTACTTTCTTCTGCTCATCTATCCCAGACCATAAAGTTAACTTAAATGTTTCCTACCATTGTATTTAACTACTATTTGCCTCCAGTTGCTGCACTGGCCCTAGCTAAGTTTCATTTCTAAAACTCCAGTTTTACAGTTTGAGGATTAAACATCATTAAAATAATTTGTTCTCCAAAATTATTATAGCAAGACACAAAATACACCTTCAGAAAAAAATATTCAAATTATATATCAATTAAAATAAGAAAGGGATTCTTACTGCCATAACTGTATTGCAACTCATGCTGATTTCAAATATGTGCATGTGACCTGTGTCTTTCCCTGAGCCCTCCAGAGTCCATTCATGCTTTCTCTTTCAGGTTATTGAAGCCAAAATGTGATGAATGGCTGCATGGAACCTCATCATCCTTTAAAAAGTGCCCAGACTCTCCAAACAGTGGGCAAAACCAGAGGGAGAAGAAAACCGTTGAGTTTCAGTCACACGTGGAGAATGGTATACAATGGACATGTCAGCAGAATGATACATGCAGACCCCAGAGAGGTGAGTGTAGTGTCTGCAGTAGCATAAAGGGAAGTTGCTAAGGATGGTGGAAGATGACTGGTGCATGTAAGCCAGTGAGCAGCAGGTGATTTCCACTGTCCTGAGCTGCAGTTAGCATTTCAGATAAACACATGCCTGGAAAGCTGTGAGTAGCCCAGCTACTAGATTCTCAAATCACATCTACAACTGTATCTCTCAGAGTACTGATATCAGAAGCTGTCCAGTTTGGCCCTCCTTTTAAAAGCTGAATTGAGCAGTAAGTATGGTTGTAGATACAAGTGAGTAATAAAATAAAGAATTGAACATAAATCTCTCCTGGAAAAGTAAGACCTCATAATTGACTAGTGATATAGGGAATGTAGAAGAGGGGTCATGAGCAACATTGTAACTAAAACACAATCTCCCAAGTCTCAACAGATAGTGCCTAGTACTCTTTTTGAAGTGCTGATAATACTTCCTGTTTTATATGTAGGTTTTAAAAGGAAATCAACTACAAGGAACTCTGAAATAATACTGAAAGATATCTATGTTTCCCAGTTGGTCCTGCATGACTCCTGTGCAGTCTGTCCCAACAGCCTTCAGGACTGACTTGCAAGGACTTCTGTATAGGAAACAGGTTCTGTTTAGGAAGGTTCTGCTCACACCTTCCTCAGGACTAGTATCCTGATTTCTTTTTACATGCTCTCTTCTACCACACAAGCTCTTCTGCTAATATTAAGCAACCTACAAGTCATAATTTCTACAACTCTCACATTAGCTTATTTATTTGTGGAAAATATTATATGCACCTTTCCTTGCTTTCGCCAACTGCTGCCAGCATTACTGTGTTCTGCGTGTAATAGCCTGTGAGCATGGTGCTTTGGATAGGTAACAGCCTCCATAGACTCATGTGTTTTAATGTTTGGCTGGAGAAATGGCACTGTTAGGAGTTGTGGCGCTGTTGGAGTAGGTATAGACTTGTTGGAGGAAGTGTGTCATTGTGGAGGCAGGCTTTGAGGTCTCATATATGTTCAAGTCTGGCCAATGTGACACAGTCTCTTCTGCTGCCTGTGGATCAAGATGTAGATGCATTGGTCCTGTTCCAACACATGTCTGCCTGAAGGCTGCCATGCTTCCTCCCATGTTGATGATGGAATGAATCTCTGAAACTATAAGCCAGCCCCAATTAAATGTTTTCTTGTATAAGAGTTGCTTTGGTTATGATGTGCCTTCATAGCAATGAACTCCAAGACAGAAGTTGGTACCAGGGAATGGAGTATTGCTGTGATAGACCTAACCATGTTTTGTTTGGAGGAATGTGGGTTTGGGGAGGTTTGGAGACTTTGGAAAAGGAAAAACAGTTGGACCCTTTAAAGATTGCTTAATGAGCCATACAAGAATATGAAAGACAGTGATGCTGAGGGTGATTTAAACTGTGTGACTCTGACTCAAGAGTTCTCAGAGGAGAAGAATTTTAGAATGTTGCCTAGAGATCATTCTTGTGATATTTTGCTGAAGAATGTGGCTGCATTTGCCGTTGTCTGAAGAGTCTACCTGAGGCTAAGGTGAAGAAATTAAGGTAATTATATTGGCAAAGGAAATCTCAAAACAGGACTCGGTCCTGTGGTTTGCTCTTATGAAGACTGTGCTTTACAAACTGAGCAAGGAAAATATAAAATGTATGGTTCAAGGATTAAAGAGGTATCAGGAAATAGAGTAGCGCTAAATCCCGAGTTCAAGGAAATAAACAGATTAAAGATATTAAATGGAATTAAGGGAGGGATGGCCTCAGGGCAAGATCCCACCAAACTAAGCTTCCGTCTTGTGAAAAGGAATGAAAGAAAACTTAGGTCCAGGAATGGTGGTTTACGCCATTAACTCCAACATTTGGGAGACAAAGTCATGGAGATCTCTTGAGTTCAAGGTCAGTCTACAGAGCAAGTTCCAAGACTGCTAAATTTAGGCAGTGGAGGAAACCATCCAAGAGAAAGCTGAATAGAATAAGAAGGCCATGTTCCAGCCACAGCAAGCAGAACTTGGTAGCTTCAGCAACATGGCTCTGGCTTTAGAGTTTAGAACAGATGAAAGGGAATATAGAATTTCCCTTCATTACTAAGGAAAGTCACTGAGGCCAGATTGTGGTAGAGGTGTCCTTGCACAGAGGCCTAGAAAGAAATGGGTTATGAAATACTCTTCAGCTGGGCAGTGGTGACACACGCCTTTAATCCCAGCACTTGGGAGGCAGAGGCAGGTGGATTTCTGAGTTTGAGACTAGCCTGGTCTACAGAGTGAGTTCCAGGACAGCCAGGGCTACACAGAGAAACCCTGTCTTGAAAAAAAAAAAAACAATAAAAAGGAAGGAAGGAAGGGGGTGGGGGGAGAGAGAGAGAGAGAGAGAGAGAGAGAGAGAGAGAGAGAGAGAGAGAGAGAGAGAAGGAAGACTGGGCTCAGAAGAAGAATTGTGTTCCAAGGACAGCCAGGGCTACACAGAGAAACCCTGTCTCCAAAAACAAAAACAAATACAAAATACTCTTCCATGACTAAGGGAAGTCACTGAGGCCAGAGCATGTGGCAGGAGTGAAGCCTGAATTTCCTTGGAGACCCCAAAATGTTGATGTCAGAGTTGTAGGATACTTGGCTAGAAAAACTGCTAACAGGGAGTGGAACCAACTCAAGAAAAAGAAGTGTGTTGCAGTCAGCCAAGCTGAAAGGAGTTGGAGATCTGAAGAGCATTTTCACATCAGACATGGAGATGCAGAGTTTGGTGTTTACCTAGCTGGTTTAATGGTAATCTATATCCTGTACCACTGTATGTTGGAAGTATGTAATCTAGTTTTGATTTTGATATTATACAATGTGATGGTTTGTATACACTTGGTGCAGGGAGTGGCACTACTGGAAGGTGTGACCCTGTTGGAGTAGATGTGGCCTTGTTGGAATTGGTGTGTCATTTTGAGTGTGGGCTCTAATACCCTAGTCCTAGCTGCCTGGAAGTGAGTATCCTGCTAGCAGTCTTCAGAAGAAGATGTAGAAATCTCAGCTTCTGCACCATGCCTGCCTAGATGCTGTGAACCTCTGAACCTGTAAGCCAGCCCCAATTAAATATTCTTTTAAGAGTTGCCTTGGTCATGGTGTCTGTTCACAGCAGTAAAACCCTAACTAACACATACAGGATTATAGTTAAGAGATTGTATAAATCTCAGAAGACTTTGAACATTATTGAGACTGTGATAGACTATGGGGACTTTGCAGTTAGACTAAATGCATTTTGCATTATGTTATGGCTATGAGGGCCAGGTAGTGCAATGTGGTGGTTTTAATAGGTATGGCCCCTATAGACTCATGTATTTGAATGCTTGGTCATAGGGAGTGGCACTATTAGGAGATATGATCTTTTTTGAGTAAACAAGGCCTTGTTGAAGGAAATGTGTCACTGTGGAGGCTCTGAGGTTTCATATATGCTCGTCTGGCCAGTGTCACATAGTCTCTTTCTGCTCTCTGTGGATCAAGATGTAGAACTCTCAGCTCCTCCAGCCCATGTCTGCCTGCATGCTTCCATGCTTCTCACCATGACAATAATGGACTGAACTTCTCAAACTATAAGCCAGTCCAATTAAATGTTATCCTTTATGAGAGTTGCTGTGGTCAAGATCTCTCTTCACAACAGTAAAATCCAAACTATGACAACCCATCATCTAGAAATTGCTTTATCCCCTTCCAAGTAACTGAGAGATGATAATTTTTCCAAACTTCAAAAGGGAAAATGCTACCATTTATCTTTGGCATACGGCAAATACTCTACAGAGCTCTACTGAAGACAGTGTTGAAGCTTCATTTTAATCATTGCTGCTTAAGACAAAGATGAAATTGAGAAGACTTAGAGTCTGACCTAGCCTCTGCTTTCTGTGGCAATGGCCTTTCAGCTGTGGGAACCCTTACTTTGGTCCTCCATATTCTTTCCCCTGCACTTCAGAGAGGAGAACCGGTCAGAACTGCTGTGGTGTTACTCTGTTCAGCTTAACATAATCTTCTGTTGACTTGTCAACATACGTATGTTGTGTGACAAGTGAACAGAAATGAAATGGTGAGATGAAAATCCACATAGTTGACTGCTTCAGTGTTAGAGAGGAGGACGAGCTCCACAAGATGCCTGTCAGGCACTCTCAGGACAGCATGGCTGTGCTGGAGGCACACTTCTCCCTGTCCCAGCAAAAGAAGCCAGAAGCCTGGAAAGAGCTGGTGTCCCCACCCCAAAAAAATCAATTTCTAATTTGAAACAAAATCATTTTTGATTCCCAGGAGTTGAGAAGCCATTACTTGTGCTGTGTTGTCTGCTGGCACTCAGTGCTGTGGTTGTGCACAGTGAATCCCGGCAGTGCTTCTGGACAATCTATCATACTGGAGGGAAGCTGTTCCCTATCTGCAGTTTCAGGAGCATTGTCATTTGCCATCTTATTTTCCAGCCTGTCCCTCACTCCTCTTGTTCCTTTGTCTTTAGAGAGCGGGAGGATATACTGTGATAGTGAAAATATCAAAATCCTCATCTGTTTAAAACTTTGAATATTTTAGCATTTTAAGATAGTCAGAGGAACCATGAAGTTTTTCTACTCATGGAGAAGATTATCTAGTATTTTTCTCTTCTTTTATGGTCTGCCTGATTACTGAAGACAGGAAGTTGCCCCCTTGAGCCTTTCCACCAGTGCAGAGCTGGTGTGGGCAGATTAGAGAGAGGACAGGGTTATTGCTGTGGCCTTTGCTGCAGCACCCAGCCCAGTGGGTGAATTTACTTTCCCAAGTGTGCACTGTTGTCGGTCTGGATGCCCTGGTTATTACAGTGCCAGTGACCCAGCACTGACTGCCCAAGCTACACTGATTGGTTGGCCCCTCCTTAATTGCTTTCCTCTCATTAGCATGACAGAATCTTTTGGTATACATCTCTGTTTTATATCTATGTTTCTTTTGTTGTTCTTTAACCATGAAGTGCTATACGGGATATTTCCTGCAGGGTCATTATCTTTATTACCATCTCTCACTCCTTTACCTCTCTGGTTCACCTCACCATTCTGCCAACTTTATTGACACTAAACATAAAAGAGACAGACTCTTGACTCAACAGCCTTATGATAACAGAATAGTTATGTTATTATCAAAGTTAGCTTACAATATAAACTTTCTCTTTCATTATTGCTTAGAATGCTGTGTTTTCAGTGGGTGTTGTTGTTGTTGTTGTTGTTGTGTGGGCTTTTTTGTTCCTTGTTTTTCCCTGAGTTATGTGGAATGGGGGAAGTGTTACTTTGGAAAATCTAAACTTGATTCAAGAGCTTTTAGAAGGCTTGCTGGGGGATGTGAGGACACACATGCTCTTCCTGCCTCACCCTTCTTGCCATGCTCAGCAAACATTCTAGAACAGTCACACTCTGTCACAAGAGCCCTGGGAACTTGGGGTATTTTTCCTGTGATGCTGATCAACTAGTTGAGGCTGAAGCCACTGGGCACAAGTTCCAGAATGAAAATATTAGACATAGGGCTTGGCAGTGCCCTTTCTGAACTCTATCTGAAAGCTATTCCAAAGGTCCCTGCTGTATTTAGGGATAGCTCCTGCTGTCCCCATCATGAATCTCTGAATCCCTTCACATCTGTGACAGAACCTCACTCCAGAGTAATTTCAGCTTAGCTGGTAGTATTGGCCACACTCTACATTTTTCCTTTGGGGATTTTTTTAGACTAACCTTACACAGCCATTATCATTGGTTGAGTTCCCTAAGAAGATCTCAAGAACATTTTTTTCTTACTGGAAAATGTTTGTGATAGACTTTACTGAAGTAAACAATAATCACTAGTGTTCCTACTGATACCTGGAATGAGCTTGTGCTTACAGTGATATCACATCATGATGATCCATGGTGGAGAAACACAAGAGACAAACTAAGTATGCTGGTACAGAGTGGCTTTTATCTAGCCTTTAAGGATCATTTACTTATGTTTCCTTTATTATTGCTGTCATTTGTATCTTATATTTAACCATAAGAAAATGAACTTATTCCCAGACGTATAAAATAAGAAATACACTAAGTATTGATGTCTTTATCAACAGCACACAGAAGGCAAGCACACTTGAGTGCTATGAATAAACCCAGGCAGGGGAGTAAATCATCCTAGTTGGTTCACTAAAAAAGGGTTTCAAATTTAAGACCCTATCTTTTAGAGTTAATCTTAACGTAAATATGAAATATCATCACTTAAACCACAGCATCAATATTCCCCATCCTATGATTTGAAAGAGATACTTCAAAGTACAACCAGCTTTCTCAACTTGTCTCTGTCTTGGGTCTTCTGTCACTAGACAATAACTTGAATGTCTGTGTCTTAGAACACAGCTCCACATGTGGTAGGAGCTCCTTATATACTTGTTGACTGCATTAACATAACATTAAATATATTGATTTTTCTTTTTCTGCCCTTGTTTCGTTTTCCCAAAATAAAGACCTAATCAGTTAGACCTTTTGACCTCAATGCCAGCATTAATTTAGTTATTTAAGCAAAATATATGCTTACATCATCAAAATCCTTATGATGATTGATTGCTAATGTCAAAGAGAAAGACTATTGTGAGGACTTAAAATAGCAGTATCCAAGAACTCAAGGAAACATGGTCACTATTTCATTTCTTTTATTCTAATTGAGGTTTAATTATATACTATACAGCTGCACAGGTCTTAGATGTACAGTTTGATAAGTCTGACAGTTGTTTACACCAGTTCATAGGTAGTACATTTCCCTGATTATTAAAAGTTCCCTGTGCTCTCTGCTAATCAGTTCCTTCCCTGAAGCCATTCCCTGGGCTCACCAGGGCTTTGTCTCACTGTTCTTTCCCATGGCCCTTTTCTGCATATATGCCTCCAGGTGTCTCTCCTTCCAAAATACCACTCTCAGCAGTCAAAAAGGAATAGGACTCACCCATGTGACTCCATTGGCCCTTGATGACCTCATTGAAGACCCTGTCTCCTAGCACAATCCCTTTTAAAGAGTACTGAGGATTATGACTTGGATGTAGCTAAATCCATAAACAACTTCTTCTTTCTGTAATTATGGATTTTGTTTTTTGTTGTTGTTGACTGTCTAAGGGCTCCATTCCTAGGAATAAAATGGTAAAAGAATATTCGCACACCTGCTTTAGTTCTCCAGACAGTCTTCACCCATTAGGTATGCTCTCACTGGTGCTTTTTTGTTGTTTTAAAAATCAGGTTGAAAAAGTCCTTCCTACATGAGTCTTTGTCATAAATGGTGTTTGATTTCATCAAATCTATTTTTTTCCTGCACCAGTTGAGGTAATAATTGTATTACTTACCATTATGACCAAACCCCTGTAAAAGCAGTTTTAGAGAGCAAGGACTTTGGTTCGCAGTGTCAGACATTCCAGTGCCTACCACACTCAGGCAGACACCATGGCAAGACGAGCAAAGGGGAGATTGGACTTCATTTCTTGTATATAAGAAGCAGAGAAAGAGACAGAAAGGATCCAGGCATGTGTTAACATCCTCTTCACTCCCACGCCCATGACTTACTTCTTCCAGCTAGGTCCCACCTTCTAATGTTTCTAGAACCTCCAAAGATAGCACCACCAGCTAGAGAGACCAGCCTTTCCACGCATGAGCCTTTGTGGGAATATTTCCCGTCAAATCAAAGTAATCACATTTTTTCACTCATTAGTTTGATCATTTGCTAACTGAGATGTTAGGGTATGTCTTTGTGGTTGTTGTAATGATTGTGTCAAGTTAGGGCATCATAACACGTCAGGGAATAAAAGTGGAGTAGATAACCTTGGGATTCATCCTCCACCAGAAACACTGAAGGCCACACCATTAGAAATCCAACTCTGAAGAAGGAAAGGCTTTGCAGAAATGTAGTAGGAGAGCTTTGTGGATCCCTTCCCTAAGAAGGCATCAGTCTTTAAGATGTCAGCCCAAGCACAGATGAAAGAGCCTTATTTCAGTGGAAGCAGATATCAAGGGTTTGTTTTGACCTGTCCATAGATTCCTCAGAAGGTTGACACAGCTCTGCTTTCTGTTCTGCCTAATGCACTTTTCATATGATATTCTGTGAGAACTTTGAAAGCCAAATGACCATGCTGTAGCTTCCTAGGATAAGAGAGTAATATTGTGACAGAAATATACAAGGAGCTACAAGACCTAGATAATCTGAACAAACTACCAGACTCTACTCCAAAAATAAAACATCTGAATAGATCTTTAACAATAATCATTTTTTAAGCTCTCCTGAAAAAGAAGCCAGAACCATATAGCTTCACAAGTGAATTTCACCAAATCTCTAAGAATTAAGGCAAATACTTCTCATACTTTTTCATAAAATAAAACAGGGATACATCTGAACTTATGCTGAAACCATGCAATCATTAAACAAACTGTAGACCAATATCTGCTATAAATATGCATTGAAATAGCCCAAGTAAAAACCAGTAGCAAGCTGAATGTAGCATCATATTAAGAAGATGATAAATCATGACCAAGTGGAATTTAACTTAAAAATGCAAAGATGATTCAACTCAGAAAAATCAATCAATGTAATCCACCACATTAGCAGAAAGAAGACAAAAGCTACATGATCATCTCAGTCAACAGAGAAAAAACATTTAGCAAAATCTTTTGTAGGAGATATAGTTAGAGGAACTTACTGTGAAACCTACATAGAATATAATATTCACCATAAAAGACTCACCCCACTTTTAAAAACAAGAAAGGAACTTATATTGTCTCTAAATCCAGTGCACTCCAAGTAAAGCTCATTAGAATACAGCTGTGCCTTTTATTTTCATACTGTTTTGGCTTGTTTTCTTTACTGTCATAGAGTGGAACATAGTGAGTTGTCTGGCCCACAAAACCTTAGCTATCTCTTGACCCTGCCACAGTTCTAGATAAGTAAGGAGGAAGAAAAGAATGTGAGGCACAAACCTGGAACATTTTTATAGGACAAGCTATGATTGGCACATGTAACAACCTGGCCACACAGAGGCATGAAGAAACTCAGCAATATAAATAAAACATATATATATATATATATATATATATATATATATATATATATATATATATCCACTCATAACAATAGTGCATTGCACAGAAGAGGACTTACCAAAGAGAAGAAACAGCACATATACAATCATCAACAAATAAACTTTAAGAACTTATTTTACTTTTCATAAAAATCAAGAACAATGCTAAAGAAAATTTTAAACCAAATACATACATGCTAAAGCTATAGAGGACAGAAATAATAAATAGTACTTGACCCTGAGGAACAAAGATACCACGGCTGGGGATAGAAACTGGAGTTGTCCTAGGCACCAGTATAGCCACTTGATCTAGGATCAGTTATGCTAGCATTATGTATATAGTTATACACATAGAGAGTATTCCTCAAGCTAAACTGAACATATGATACAATTCAGCTGTTTTTAACAAGTCCAAAAACAGAGGTTCTTACTCTTTGAATACCAAATCAAGAAAAAAATATCAGAAATGTTGACTAATGGATAGGCACACAAACCCAGCTACATACAGATAGGAAATACCCCCATTCATCTGTACATGCATAGGTATGTTCACATATGAATAAACACAAGCATTTATGTAATAGAAATATGATTAGGCTAATTGATTAGCATTATTTTGAGACTTAGTTTTTTAAAAAACATAATTATATTTGTAATTGTATAAGTTTGTGTATTTCTGTGAATACATAAAACTACAGCATTGCTGCAATCAAATATTAAATCATAATTTATTAAAGGAACTGTTGTGCCCAGATTGAAAAACCCCAAAGGGACCACCGCAACTCTGATGCAAACACATGAGGGCCTTTATTCAAGCTGGAGAGCTTGGGCCACAAACCTTCCTGATGCAATAGGATAGGAAAAGCAATCATGAGGTCTAGGGGAAGGGGTTTTTAAAGGGAAAAAATGAAAGCTGGGGTTTCCAAGCCTTGGAATTCTATGATTAGGTAAGAGGTTTATGAAGAACATTGATTAACTGCTGCTACAGAAGAGGATCTCCAAATGTAGAAAAGAATACAGTAGGACTGGTGACTCCCAGAGTTACTAGGAAACTTCATCTAAAGGAATTCGGTAGAACCTGTGACTCCCAGCAGCCGCAGCTGGCTGGAGGGGTTTCACCCTAGGACCTGGCCTTCTGCTTAAGCTTGTGTTTCTCACTTAGGTCTCTCATGAACAAATATAGTTTAAAAGATTAACTTTTAAAAAACTTTGAGAAGCTGGGTTGTGGTACGCGCCTTTAATCCTACCACTTGAGAGGCAGAGGCAGAGGCAGGCAGATCCTTGTGAGTTCAAGGACAGCCTGGTCTACAAAGTGAGTTCCAGGACAGCCAGAGCTACACAGAGAGACCCTGTCTCAACAACAACAACAAAACATTTGAGAGTTAAAAGGCAAAAGAGAATAAACTTAACCTATACCTTGAATGGCAACAGTCTTGACCTTTTGGGGATCCCATACCCTTCAGAAAAATAAGTGAGCATATGTTTGCAAATTGGATCCTCTAAAAGTTCTTTACAGAACCAACTTTTAAAAGAAGTATCAAAACAAAAGAGACTTGTGTTTTGTTCCAAGACAGTAACTGAAGGATATTCAACTGAAGGACTAGAAAGTCCTCTTTTCACTCGACTCACCCCCTGTCTTAGTTAGGACAACATGTCATTGGGGCTGGCTTACAGGTTCAGAGGTTCAGTCTAGTGTCAAGGTGGGAGCATGGCAGCATCCAGGAAGGTATGGTGCAGGCAGACAGAACTGAGATTTTTTTTTTTTTTCAGAGCTGAGATTTCTACATCTTCATCTGAAGGCTGCTAACAGAGTACTCACTTCTAGGCAGCTAGGACTAGGGTAGTAAAGGCCACACCCACAGTGACACACCTACTCCAATGTTGGGGGCCGACTTTTAGCAGAAAGCGGCTATCAGCTTTGCAGCCATCTTGAGCCATATACCCTGACATGAGACTTGGATTACAATAGCCTACAACAGCTGAGCACACTCCGATAATCTTGGTTTAGATACCTTGGGTGCGTGAGATTAAAGGTGTATGAGATTAAAGGTTGTGTAACTTAAGAGTGTGACTTAAGATTGGATCTTTCCAAATATGTTTGTAATGCCTGCTGGGCAGCAGTTTCCAAGGAACCAGAAGGAGACTGTGATAGAATTCTCACAGTCCTCCAGAATAAAGATGGAGGTTTTGTGTTGTTGAAAAGTAATAAATATAAAATAAAACCAAAAAGAAAAGATGTGTCCTTACAATGCTTTCATTTTGCCTGACATCTCAGAGAGAAGAGTAACTAATCAGCTAATTAGTACTTCTTAGACCAGAACAGGCTGGGCTGTAGGAAGATAAATTATTGCTTAGGAATCTCCTAAGACCCTACAATGAAAGTATGGTGGTCACGTTTTTCACATGATACATGTTTAGTCTCGTACAGAGTTCTTAAAAGAAATGGGATATTTATATCTAATCTTAAATGCTTTTAAAGAGACTCCATCCACTTGAAAGGTCTGGAGATGCAAGGTGTTAAGGTGTTAAGATTTTCTATTCCCCCACCCCCATCTCTCTCACACTCGCTCTGCCTCTACTACCCTCTTAACTCCCCTCCCCATGCCTTGGATAAACTCTATCCTATACTAAATAAATAAATAAATAAATAAATAAATATTTTCTATTTTGTCAACAAGAAGACTTCTGTTAATAATAGTTAAATAGAACAAGTTAAAACAGTTTGCTTTCTTGCTCATTTTTATAGTAGACCCAAATCATCAGAAATATGACAGGCAAATATGTCTAAAAACAAAATAATTTAGCCTGTTATTGCACAGATGGGTGGATTTTGTTTGTTTTTAAGTAAGGCAATGTGAATCACTGATAAATTTTAAAAACCAACATAAGGAACTTTTCAATTGCCATTGTTTCATTTCAGGAGGGAACAGTAGTAGTCTGTTCTTGAGGCTTTGGGATGTCCCAAATGGTCTACTTTGTTACTTGAAGTAAACTTTTCATTTCTTTTATTGAATACTCAAATTATTTCCTTTATTGTTTATACAGAGACAGCAACAGGAGTTAGAAAAGATGCATCCACATCTCCTATGTCAACCAGAAGCCCTAAAGACCCCCTGACACCAGCCTCATCATCATCTCAGCATAAAACTTCAAGGTGAGCTTAAGACAACCTTTGACTTAGTGTTCTCCATAGGAGAATGTTTATAAAACTGAAGAAATCTTGACAATTTTAGTGATCTTACTCAACAGGCACTTATTATGAAGCTTTAGATTTGGCAAATTTGTTACAGATTTCTTCTCTCTATATTCATGCTTTTCTGAAATGATCATGACACTTGACAAGGATTTCCATAGAAACCCAAAGCATCCTGTCCACAGAAACTCTGCTTAGCAGTGGGCCCTTCTCAGCTCATCACCGATGTTGCTGTAGTTAGTTAATCTGATCTAATCTGCTTGGCACATTCAGCAGTGTGCATGTTCCTCACTACTGCCCCAGTGCTCTGGATTCTCAAATGAAAGACACACACACACACACACACACACACACACCCTTCTATTTTATTGTGCCTTAAACTGCACAATGACTTGGCCACTCCCAAACTTCCACGTTGCTAATGCCTCCCCTCCGATACTCCTGAATTATTATTTATTAAAATCTATATTCCCTCTTTGCTACCCTAGACCCAATGGGGTAGAGGGACCGGGGCCATTCTTTCCCAGCTCTCACATGGCTGGTATTCTGTCTTCTGCCACTCTCAAGCCTGCATCTTATTGCTTCCCCAGCAGTGGTGAGCCTCTCTCCTCTCCTGTGTCCCTTGCCTGGGAACCTAAACATTCTGCCTCTGTCTCTCTGCCCAACTATTGGCCACTGTCAACTTTATTTATCAGTCAAAGCCAACTGGGGACAGGGACCCTCAGCATCTTACATGCAAACATGCAGGATAATTCCCAAGTAATTTGGGGAGCCAAATTAACACAAGTAGCATTAAACCAACCCACAACACATTGGTGGTAATGTATTTAGCCTACAACTTTAAGTGACTAAATTCCAAAAACCCTAGTGAATTTTGTGCTAAAAGTATCTTGACATCGACTTACACCAGAAATTTTAGAAGGGCCAATTATTTGATCATCTATTTCTGGAGTTAGAGAAAATATATCATTTAAAGCATCTCATATTAATATAGCAACTCCCATACTTTACACTTAAGAAGCATCCATTTCAAAAGGACTTGGTTTATGTTTCCTTGGGGATAACATTAATTTGGGACACTTAAATACCTCATATCTTGTCATATGAATATAGATCTTAAAGCCTAATTCATAGTTTAATTGCCTAGGTTGTTGATCTCAAAGTTGGTGATTTCAAAGGTATACTATAAAACATATTCTTTAGTTTATGGTTGTTTGAGAAAGGAATGAGCTTTAACTCTTCCTTCTGTAGAGCTTTCACTCAAGTCTCGTGTAAGTACATGCCATAGAAGACAAACCTACACATTCTTGTTCTAACTGGTCCTTACTGGCATGCCTTTAATTATGGAGGCAGAAAGGTAAATACCACAAATGACCCTGGAAGTGAATGGTACAGAGAATAGTAAGTTAGGCTGCTGTCTTTTAGTGCTGTGTACCCAGAACTATGCCAAGCTCCTTGACTTTGTCTTCACACCCCTCATCATATTTTAAAATTGGGAAACTATGACTCAGAGAGATTGAGTGCATTGTCAATAAATGACAAGGCCACCATCTCAAACTCCAAAGTAGTGTAATGGCCAACAATGTCAGAATGTGACATATGAAAATAATTAGTTAGCTTGCCCATCTCTCTCTACTGACCTTCTCTCTTGCTTTCAATGCTATCATCATTGGAATTTACTAAAGAAACAAATGAGTTGTGATTCTCAAAAATGGAGAGAGCTCCCACCCAACCCATAGGGATTGGTTTGGCTGGGATAGAAATGAGTAATACTCTCAATATTCAAGCTCAGTGAATTTTCTTATTGTTAAATGGTATTAACTTGGTTGATTGGTTGGTTGGTTGGTTGGTTGGTTGGGTGGTTGGGTGGGTGGGTGGTTGGTTGGTTGGGTGGATGGGTGGGTGGGTGGTTGGTTGGTTGATGATAGGGCTCAAATGTAGGTCTTGGACTTCATATGCAAGCACTCCAACACTGAGCTACACCATAGCACTAAAATGTGATTGTTAACACTACCTCAATGTATTTTTGGAGGTTGACTTTTAGTTTAAAAGGAAGCATCAAAAAGAGGAATAAAATCTTTTTCTGTAAGGCTTTTGTAAAACATTCTCAGCATAAATTTTGTGAATGAACCATATCACTGTGGTAGAGTATTACAAGCCCTAGTTTAATTTGCTGTGAATACTCATATTTACAGATGTTAAGAAAAGGATTATTCATCTGCTGGTCCTTAATACTGCTAATCAGCTAAATATAGATTCTCAGGAGCTTTGTAAATAATAAACATTTGGCTGACTATAAGATTGTGTAGCACACCAGATCCTATCTTTAGAGTTCACAGTAGCATATCATCAGTGTATTTTACAAAGTGCAGAGTTGAAAATTATTCGGTACTATAAAAATCAGCTACAGGGACAGCACAGTGGTGTTTCTCCATCAATAGAATCCAGAGTCTTTGAATCATTTTCATTTCAAAGTGTGCTCTAGTCATTTTTTATAGACTTTTTTTTTTTAGTTATGCAAACTCTGGTTCTTCCACAAATCTTCGAAGAGAATAGGTTTTAATCTATATTCACCCTAATTTCCAAGTATGTTTAAGGTTTACTAAAGGCTTGCAAAAGATGATGATATGGTTCAGTGCTGGGGGGCAAGGATACATTTTTCCTTTGTTCTTGTAAAACCTTTAAAACTGTCCCATATCATTCCATGTACAGTAAAAGAAAGCAGTCATGACAGAGTCATCTTTCCCATTCATAGTATAGGTTTTTAATTGTTCTCTCTACTGACTGTCAATATAATGTGAAATTTTTATTCCCTATTCAAGATGGAAAAGTTTGTGACTGAAAATGTTAACATTTGCATTTTTATTTGTTGATTTATTTAAAGGACAGCCTTTCCTACAGTAATCCATCACTTAGTGACATCCCAAATATGAATAATGTATTGTAGACTTGTGGTTACAATGTGTAATAAGTGCCTGAGATACTAAAGGAATGTTAACCATGTTGCAGATGTAATATTTATCAACTCACAAAGATTATTGCTTTAGAGGTTTAATAATACTGACCATAGAACATTAATATCACTTATCTTGATTTTAGCTGGACAACTTTGTATGTAGAAATATTTTATCTATAGCATGCTAACAAAATAAATATGTAACTTACAACATAAGCAAATAAAGCATTAAAGCATTCCCTATTGGAAGCCATAGTGCTTTTTTATCTCCATTTTACCTGTAACTCCAGGGCTAGTTGTGTACCCCTTAGTTGTCAGGAATAGTAAAGACAACTATCTTGGTTATCTTGGCCCAAGAGGATTGTGGGATTAAACAAAACAATAGTGTTCACTTCTGGTTAGTAAGAACAGGTCATCGTGCACAGATCAGTCCTGCTGGGGAGATGACTGGAGGGATGTTCTCATTGTGAGCACCATGGCAATACATGAACCTTAGTTCTAGAAGAAAGCTGGGATGGTCTGGGATGCTCTGACACCACATGCCTGTATCCACCATGAAGCCAGAGATGGGAAGGTTACCCTCTGCTTCTCAAATGAATTGTTAGGAGCACAAATATTACTTTTTATATAGCATAAATATATGCTTTTGCACCTTCCCAAATTAGGTATGTCCACTGTCAACAATAAAAAATAAAGTTTCAAACCACCAAAGCCAAAGAAGTTGTGTTTAGTAACCAACATCCACTGTGATTTAGGCGCCATTGAGGTGCGGGATTATGTATTTCTTCACTATAAATGACCTTTCTGATTATTCTTGATATGTTCCAATTTAATCAGAAAGTACACTTACATTAAGCAGATACTTGTATTAATATAGCTTTGAATTTCAAGCCTTTTATCTCAAACCATGCTAGGAGATAAGGTATTGTACAGCTGCATGCCCTTTCATGTGACACAGTGCATTTCATATTGAAATGAAGGAAGTGCCTTCTGTAATTCTTCAGAACTGCAGAAATGTCACTTTTTGAAAAACTGATGGAGTTTCTACTTCTCAGTCCTGTGACAAGAAGATGATGATTGTTCCACACTGATGAACAGTGACTAATTCCATCCCCATGGCTACAGGATTAAATCCACAGCCCCCGAAGTGCAAGGTCACAGAGCCCCTTCTCTGCACCTCTGTGATTCATGGAGTACCATGGCACTACTCTTGCATATCTGTTTTCCTGTGACATGGAAAGAGAGAAAGGCAATCCCTACACGTCATGCCCAGCAAGAAAATTTGTGCAACTAACGTGGATTCATCTGCTTCTAGAAAGTACCATTTGTTTCTTTATCTTTGACTCTTCATTTTCAGAAAGATTTGCATTTTCCTTTTAAACTACAACATGGAAGATTTTTGTTTTGCTTCTTTTTGAGATACTGGCTATGGAATTTATGAAACTTGTTAAGCCTAGGGTGGAGGTGGGGCACATATTTAAGTGTTTTGAAAAACTTGATAGTATATTAGAGGCTTAAAATTAGTTAATTATTTTTAAAAAAAAGTCTTGGCCATTTGCAAGCAGTCTACATGTTTAATGTCTTGCTCTCAGGTATACTGTTAGCTTAGCTCTGCTCACAAGCATTTGCACACGACTAGATGGAAGTTTCTTTGGGAACCTGGGATCACACTCTACCAAGCCCGTGCTGAAATAATCTACATCTCTCCATCTTTTAGACCAGTGGTTCTCAACCTTCTTAATGCTGCAACCTTTTAATATAGTTTCTCATATTATGACCCCGAACCATAAAATTATTTTCATTGCTACTTCATAACTATAATTTTGCTACTGCTATGAATCATAATGTAAATGTGTGATATTCAGGATATCTGGTATGTGACCCTTGTGAAAGGGTTGATTGACAGACCTATCCAAAGGGGCTGCAATCTATGGGCTGAATACCACTGTTTTTAGACAGTATTTTTATTTTTCCTGTATTTAACTTCAATAAACTATTTTTATTTTACTTTTATTTAACTTCATATGAAAAGTAGAAAATTTTTGGCTCATTAGGAGCACAGACTAAGGAGACAAGAAATAAAACATAAATCTACTTTTTATAATTTTTTTTATGTGTATGTGTATGTACCTGCATGAATTCATGTGTGTACCCCAGGAGGCCAGAAGAGGGTTTTGGTTCCCTAGGAACAGAGTTACAGAAGTTGTGACCCATCATGTTGGTGCTGAAAACTGAACCCTGGTCCTCTGCAAAAGCATTAAGAAATCAACCATAACCATATAACTCTTCAGACTGCATTACCCTAAATTTTAATGTTTTGTTTTTGTTCTCTGTGTGTGTGTTTTCCCATATTTTCTAAAGCTAGGATTTCATTCATTTCATAAATAAAATGTAAAATTGATTTTAAAAAAAGTTAAAAAGACTATCTTGCAACCCTACCATTGTTGTAAAAGGTAGTTAGGACTGTTATACCTGTTATGACCACCTTACTATGTTCTGCTTCTTTAACCCTGCCTGATTTCCCCCTTTAAATCCCGTATTTCAAAACCCCTTAACCCTGAGCTGTAAATGCCCTTATCTTCCCCATGTCCAATGCTGAGTTCTTGAATACTGCCTTTAGGGGGAGACAGCTGTGTACATAAATTTAAAAAAAAAAAAAAAAAAGCTTGCTTTAATTAATTTAGCCATAATGATTTGAGTTGGTAGTCTTTCTCCTCACATCTTTGGGAATAGTCCATTTCTATAGATTCCTAAGCTCTGTGATTATTCAAAATGAAGCACCCATATCAAAATCTTAAAAGCTACCATTCTCATAAAAGAGAAAATATGGTATTTATCTGTGGGTCTGGGTTCCCTCACTCAGGATAATGGTTTCTAGCTAGCTCTATCCATTTAACTTCAAATTTCACAATTTCATTTTCATAACAGTTAAATTAAACAGTCTTGTGTACCAGAGTTTCAGTATGTAGTCATCAGCGGATAGACAGCTATTATCTTAAAATTGTACCATGATGTGCTGGTGCAGTAATCCTCACTCCTAAAGCTCATTAGTACCTTGGGGTAGTGGTGCACACTGGAATGTGAGCACTCAGATGGGCTAAGGCAGGAGGGTCTAAATTTGAGGCCAGACTGGGCTACATAGCAAGAACAAAAAATTACTACTTTTCTCATTATTGTCACCAAATACCTGATGAGAACCAACTGGAGGGAGGAGGGATTTATTTTGGCTCACTATGGATGCAGCCAGAGCATGAAGCTGCTTGTGTACATCTCAGCAGACCAGGAGATAGAGTAGAGGGGGTTGGCCTGATGCTGCTCATATTCTAACGTTAATAGTGGTTCCTCAACCAGGTTGCCCCAGAGACACTGTGCATAAATGCTATGTAACCTTGTTCCCAAGTTACTTCTGACTGGTAAATGAAAATACTGACAGCCAATAGTTGTGTAGAAGAGACCTAGCCAGGGTTTAGGATTCCTGGGCTAGGGGGTCAGATGAGGACCATGAGGGGGAAGAAGGTGGAGGAGGAGAGAGAAGCCACCACAGGTTAGCTGAGTCATGAAAACATGGCCCAAAGGGCTGGCCAGTTGGAGTTAAGAGCATCCCAGATGGAAACATAGCAAGTAATAACTTGAGGTTATTGATAGGCAAGTAGGTTCTAACAGTTAAGAGGGTAGTTATCTGCCCAGCTCTTAGGCTGTTTAAGGCTTATTGTAAATATAAAGGTTGTATGTGTCTTTTATCTGGGAACTGAATGGTCAAAGGCAGGGTATAAACCCCAGGTTGGGTTTAAATAATTTCTATAACAGTAGAGAGATATGCACATGCTCAGCTGAAGTTGTCTTCCCTTTCTGTTCATTTGGAGACCCAGCCCATGTTCGTGGCACCTACATTCAGGATCTCCTACCTCAGTTAAATTTCCCTTAATAATACCCTTATAGACACACTCAGAAGTGTGCCTGAGTAAGTTTTTCTTAATGCGATAAAATTAACAATAGAAACTAGCCAGAAATGTTGCGATCACCTATACCTCCTTGCATACTTGCTTTATAGAATACGGTAGGAAAATGAAGTTGATAGGCTAAGTAGCCATAAAAATGACAAAATGCAGCTTGAGGAGCCCTCTTAGGACATTGTTATCATCGGAATAATGCCTGACATTATATTGTCAGTTTATACTTAAGAGTGATGTAGAATTCCAATCCTTGACTTCAGGAAATACTACAAAGTCCAGACTTCAGAGTAAAGACAGGATCTAAAATATTTTATTCCTCACACTTTTTTATACTGTATAAATATCCTATAACAATGACATGCTGCCAATGAGTTTTTTAAATTTTTGATTGTTTCCTTATTCATTGTTGTATTCTTGCTATGTAGTCCATATTGGCCTCCAATTTCCGATCTCCTACATCAGTCTCTTAAATGCTTGCATTTCAAGTGTAAACCTTCATGCCCACCTTTAAAAATATGTAAAATATAAGCAGGGGAAACACATTTGTAGCAGGCAAACACACTTCAAAATTGTTTACTACTAAGTAGTTTTGAAATTACCAAGGTTATTGTCCTTGGCCCGTATGACAGACATTCCATCACTTTGTCAATCCATCAATAGGTGAGGGTTATGCTTTCCTTGTGTCAGCTGAACTCTGAAAACTGTAATTAATGACATCTTTTCAGTATTGCTATAGTTCCTGCTATCATTTTACAGTTTTTAGCCTCATAAAATGCAGTTTTGGAATTTGTCATCTGATTTGAGGTCACCAAATTTCCTTAACTTTAAGAAACTTCTTTTGGGTCCCTCTGTTCTGTGCATTTAATTCTTTTGTAGAAAATTGTTTTATATATGTTACATAATGTAATCCTCCAAATCATGAAAATATAAACCTCCAAGAGGCAATTATCAAACACCTAAGAGCCCTATAATACCTGGGTTTATAGGCTTGGGCTTCAGTGCTAGCTTTGCAGTTTTGAGAAATAATTTCATCTAATCTGTAAAATGAGAATAATAACAGCTCCCTTATAGGCATATCCTGATGATTAAGCAAGATAGTGTATGTAAAATTCTTAACACTATCACACTATCCTGTTCTATTCTAACTGCCCCATAAAGAGTAACTACCATTATAGAACTTTCCAAGGCCACATAAGCCTGAGAAACAAGATGTGCTCCAAGCTTTAGCCTAACACAATATTAGGAATATAGTTAAGTTCTACTCTGACATGAGCACTTTGAGTTGTTGGTTTTTGTCTTGTTCATTATTTGGTTTTTGTTTGGTTTAGGGTCTTACATGCATCTGATACTAGCTTGGGACTTGTGATCTTCCTGCCTTAACTTCTCAAGTGCTAGTATTTCAGGCATATACCACTATACTCAAAATATTGTATGTTTATATTTTGGCCTTGCAGCAGAGGATTTAATACAACTATGTTAGAAAAATCCAACATGCTAACAACCATTTTAGCTTTCTCCTGTGCTCTGGGAAACAAAAATTATCAAGAAACCTAGAACAATACATCCTAATGATACTGGCCTCTCCACTAAATGACATGAATAGTAGCTATACAAAATGACTTAGAGACAATCATGAATGACCTGCATTAACAGAATTTTTATGGTATAAGGAGATGTCACTGTAGGTAAAAAATACTGTCCATGGAGCTGGAGAGATAGCTCAGCGGGTAAGAGCACTGACTGTTCTTCCAGAGATCCTGAGTTCAATTCCTAGTTACCACATGGTGGCTCACAACCATCTGTAATGGGATCTGATGCCCTCTTCTGGTGGTCTGAAGAGAGACAGTGTACTCACATACATAGAATAAATAAATAATTCTTTTAAGAAAAAAACCTTCCCATATAAAGGGGAAAACCTGAGAATCTATCTGCAGACAGTGGTTTATATCAAAGAAGGAGGAAGGATAGTGCCAACATCTAAGGTTGTGCTCTGACTTCACATGTGTGTCATAGCACTCACACATGTCATAAACAAAAAGATAATTTTATTTATTGATTAGTTGATTGAGTGAGTGAGTCGTGTCTTGAGACAGGGTCTCTTTGTGAACATCCCTGGCTGTCCTTGAACTCACTTTGTAGACCAGGCTGGCCTTGAATTTACAGAGATCCACCTGCCCCTACCTTCTGAGAGCTAGGATTAAAGACATGCACCACCACACCTGGCAAAAACATATATATATTTAATTATAAACAAAATTTTCTTGATAACAAATATTTTACCATCATGAAATTGTAAGACTCTGATGAGCCTTAGCTTGTCGGGGACCCCCTGAGTGAACCACACCTCAGAGCCTGGTATCAATGTAAAAGCAAGAGGAGTTTTAGTGTTCCAGCATGCTGGGGTCATCCTGCATCCAAAAGGAGAGACGACTCTGTTCAGCTCATTTAGTGAGCTTTTATACAGTTTCTAGAGAAACAGCAACTAGGCACAATATGATTGGCAGAACAGTGTGACTTGGACTTTATGGAACTGATTGGTCTTTAGGGAATGAGGTGACAAGGATTTCCCTTGTTCGTGGATAGACAATGGTCAGTCCTGTAGAATGTGTCCCAACCTGCAGGTCGGTTCCCAACCCTGTTATTTGAGGGATATTAATTAGCCTCTCCCTTCTGGAGGGCCAAGTATCCTATGACTTTTCCAAAGTTCCTGAGCTGACCTCTTCAAAATGTCTCTTTTTGGTTTTGTTCTAAATGGTGTGTGGAGAGTAAATACTGCTAATATGATAATTAATATTTAATGTTGTGTGCCCTAGGAAATTGGTTTAGAGAGTCACTTGAGGACTGATTGAAATTATTGATAATAGATTTTTATCCTCATAAATTAACTTTTTGTAAAGATGCTGAAAGAGTTGAATCTTCTTTGATCAGTATTTATAAAACCTGTCTGTAAGTAGGATTGCTTAGAAATCCCTTGTAAAATTACCCATTTCTTAGCCTAATCCGAGACTACTTAAATCACAATTGCTAGAGATGGATCCCAGTGATATGACTATTGTTTTCCAAATTAGTTCTGAAACAACACTCTAGCACTTGCAACAACCCCCCCCCCCCCAGTATCAACAGTTCCCTCTTTGCCCTCTGGCCCTACCTAACCTCAGGGCCTCTCTTTCTCGTTGTTTTTAGAATAGGACCATCAGAATCCATTAAAAAGCCTCCAGTTAAAACTAAAAAGAAGATCTCAAAAAGTTTCCTGTATTGATGTAAATAGGTAGCAGTAAGAATTAGTCATTAAGACCTATTGTTATGCCAGCCTTCTCTATGAAAGATTATTATGAAAAATGGCTCAATCTATAGAGGATCAGAATCAGTAGGACATATATGTAATTATTAAAGGTGATATATCAGATTATCTTGCATGATTTGAAGCTGGATAGTCCAAAAATTGACATATCTCTCCTAGAGAGTCAAAAACTTGACAGTTGTCCAGTCTAAATAGATGGAAGCCACAGAACAAGAACAGAGATGCAGCACTAGCCCAACACTGAAAGTTTGAAAGCTTCTCAGAGAATGGCTGGCTTGAGTGTGTTGAAAAGCTGAAGAAGCTGAAGTCTGTTTCCATAGATAATGGCAATAGAATAAACACACTCAGAAAGAATGAAGCTGATGGTGGTCAGTGGAAGGGTGAAAGGAATCCTAAACCTCATGGAGAATTGGAAAAGTAATATAGAAAAAAAAATTATACCAATTTACAGCTACCATCATAACTCCTTAGCTATGTGCAGGGTCCTAATACTGCCTGTGTGGGATGTTCAGTAACTGTTAGCAATCCAATCCAACCACTAGACCAGCAGTCCTAACTATAGGAGAATTCCATAATATTTACAAGCCTTATATTTAAAGAGGGAGCTATTGTACATATGTTCCAGAGAAGATAGTCATTTGGATTGCTCTAGCTTTAATAACCACTGCTAAGTACCCAAGTGGTTAGCAATGCTAAATGTGTGGCCTGTCAGAAGCTCTCCAGTCAGTGATTGACTCACTTCTTGGGCATAGGCCAGCTCCCTCGGCATCCTTGGCTTGAGGACCAACAGCTTCCCAGCTTCCATAGCCACAATGCTGAATCCATTCCTGTTTGCCCAGAAATAATTAGAGAAGGTCTACTCCTCAGTTCACAACCTTGAGACTGTACCTACTCTTGTAAAATCTCAGTTTTGCTGTAGAAACTTGGGGGGCAAGGTCACATAGCATCACCTGGGTCCACATGCATGGTCTCTGAGAGCAACCAGTATTCATCGTAGCAAAAGACCAAACCTCAACACAATTTCACCTACACCTGTGTTTAGAGGCATCCAGAAGAACTGTGTACCTCCAGAAGTGTAGCTGTCTATGGTATCAACTCCTGCTAATATCTATGCTTACCCTGCAGTATCTAGGCATAGTTTTCTTCCTATGTAGTGTTTCCTTGGAACTATAGATGTTAATGTAAAAAGCCTTGGTATAACTCAAGTTTGTCCCAAGGAGCAGGGAAAGGCTGCATCTCTGTACTTCAACTCTGTAAATATAATCCACCAATGCCACAAGTATCATTTCCATCCCAGCCTTCCTTATGTAATTCAGAGATAATCCCAACAAGCTGTGTAGCTCCAGAGGCATACCCATCAGAATCAAGGTGTCAGCACCAAGTGTATCCAATCCCTATGTTCCTCACTATGAAGGGCATGGATAGAAGCATCACAAGGCTAAATATTAGCTATTTGTTTTTCTGAATGTTCTAAGGCATATCTTCTCTGTCGGTCACAGATTGTAGACCACATCTACCAGTACTATAAGCCTCAGTCCTAACTACATTTGACACACAGTACCTAAGGACTTCTCCTTTGTCTTCTTAAACCTTGAGTCTACATTTAGCAGTGACACAAACCTCAACTAATCAACTACACTGAGAAAAGGACCTGTCCTGACAGAGCTGTAGCACCAGGCATATCCCTCTTGAGAGCCCTAGGGAAGATGTTCATATCCTGTAATTCAGGAACCAGGGGTGTTGTTCCTTCAACCCTTGCTGTCACCTCTGTTTTCCCTGAGACAGAATAGTTCTCTTCCCATCTCATCTTACCAAGACAGTTATAGCTGCCAGAAGCCTGGTGCCATCAAGTCTCTGGAGCTTGGAAACAAACACCTTTGGAGACCAACATTAAAAGTCATATGACTTTACTTTGTTTACAAATTTTAAGGTTTTCATTGGCATGAGCTTCTTAGTGATATAAGAGTGAGATGAATATTGTTACTCTCATAGGCATTGTACCAGTATAACACATTTAGGAATACAAAGCTTAGACCCAGTCCTTCTTTAACTTTTTTAACTGATTTGAGATGGTCAGCCTGTGAGTTAAGGGACTATAGCAAATTCATGACTTGGAGTTTATTATAAGGGTGTTCTCTATGTTTTACTTAGAAATAGCTGAGTGGAGTTAACAGGCAACAGTCCAGATTACCTTACATGGATAGCTGGTTTTCAAAACATCAGAAATCCTTAGAATTGACATGACAAACATTTCAGTATTAATGTTCATTTTCATTAGAGACCTGTCTGCTCCGGACAGCTTCCTATGTTAAATTCTAAGAAGAAATTGAGCATCCTTGGAGTTACTCCAGTTGTGGTGAGACAGCCACTAGGCAAGAATTGCCACTTTCCTTCTACAGACAAATTACTGTCCAGAAAAGGACACACTTGCAGAATAGTCGACTGATTATATCTGCCTAGACAGAGTAATCAGCCCTTAATAATTCTGCAGCACTAAGGTCTGTCAGATGATCCTGGGCCAGAAGGCAGAAGAACAGATGCTCCAACGTTTTGAAGTAGAGCGAGTGTCCAGGTGTTCAGAGGTCTCTATAAATTGGCTAAGTTTTAGAAGCTATGCTTTGTGCTTCCCACAATTATAGTCAACTCAGTCATTCTGGATTTCTGACGGGGTTGAAAACTTATAGCTATTTACCTTGAGAGAAAAGATCTGAGTGTATGGTCGTCAGCTGACATTCATCCTAAAGCCAGGTTCAGAACTAAATGTTTTAGTTAGGAGAGATGACAGAGGTGCTGGTAGGTCAACAAAAGGATGGACTGGGTATTAGGACTATCTTGTACCTCACTGGTACAAATTGGCATAATTATGCTCTAATTGTATTTTGAGAGAAAAGTTTCCTTTTAATGGGAAGGGTGATGTGTAGGAGGAGCTAAGGTGGGAGGAGTACTGAGAGGAAGAAAAGGAGTAAGAAGAGGAGAAGAAGAAGGAGAGGAGAAGCTAGGTGATGAAAGAGAGATAGAGGGGGGAGACAGGGAAGCAGATGTTCATGTATCTCCACCAGTCAAAGATAGTAGATATATCTAGGTTGGGTAGTGGGTTACACCTCTGATTGAACAATACCAAACTTATAAAGCCTATGATTAACATTTTTTTTTAAAATGTATAAATGCAAAAAGGAAAAGGGGGCATGGGATAGGGGTTTTCTAAGGGGAGGAATGGGGAAAGGGGATGGCATCTGAAGTGTAAATGAAAGATCTAATAAAAAAAAAGTCATATGACTGTTTTCATGAACAGATACAATCTATGTTGTTGAAGTACTCATAAACACTGATGATGTTGATGAAATATAAATTATTACAGTGTAATATTTTTATATTATATAGAAAAGAGGTAGAAGAAAATGCCTACAAGACTTATCGTAAGAAAACAGACTCATGGTGAGAACTCTAGAAAATGAAGAAAATGGAAAGGCATTGAACACTTGTTTCACAAAATAGTAGCTGAAACCCTCTCAATTCTACAGTAAGGTAGGGTCATCCCGATTCAAGAAGCTTAAAAGGCCACACTCAGATTCAAATAAAACATACCTTCACCAAATCATAATCAGAATTTCAAAACTAAAAATCCTAAAACCAGCTAGGATAAGAAATCAAGTCCCATATAAGAAAAGTATTATTAAAGACTATGCCTGTTTTGTTTGTTTGTTTGTTTTTGGTTTTATTTTATTTTGTTTTTAGAGGAAACCTTACACTCTAGAAGAAAATGGCATGATACATTCAAAACACAGAATACTATTTGAAGAAAGTTATCTTTAAGAACTGAAAGAGACAGTCTTTTGCAGAGACGGTGGACATTTGTCACTGTCAGACCAAAGCTACAACAAGTCTTAAAATTGTCCTAACTTTCAATGAAAGAATGATAACCACCATCATAAAAATACATAAAATGCACTAGAAGAACAGATACATGAAAAAGAAAGGGAATCAAACCTTAGCATGACACAAAATACCTAATTACCAAAATAAAGGTAGAAAGGAAAAATCAAATTGACAAAGTAAACAATTAAATGGAGGAGAACGTTCATATTTATCAATAATAACCTGACTATAAATGTTTTAACTTCACCAATCAAAATACATAGCCTGTCTAGATGGATTCAAAGAATAGAGTCAAATATCTACCACCTACAAGAAAGTCCCTTCACCAGCCAAAGCAAGCAGGAATAGCGATACTCAGACACTGCCAGCAAACAGCAGGGTTGTGAAGGCATGCCTTGCCATAGGAGAAACGGTTCAAACTGGGTGTGATAATACCGAGAGAACCACTGAGAAAAATAAACACTTTTTTTTCAACAATATTTTTAGTATTGTTGAAGGATATTAGAAAAGTAGAATAATGTAAAATAATGCATCTCCAGTTATGAGCATTGTTTAGTTTATTAGCATATATACATAGACCTATTTATGTATTTAACATTTTTCTTATTAAGAATAATGTACCTCCCAACTCATTCCTTTTCCCTTCAAATTTCTTTTTTTTTTTTTCTCATCAGTATTGTATTGACTTTGGAATTAGCACATTCTCAGGTGCCTTTTACCTACAGTTCCTCCAATGAATGTCATCATTGAACAGACTTCTAAAGTTCTATGACGTCTTTGTTGTTAAACTTTCAAATTTTATTACTTTTTAATTAATTTATGTATTTACATTCAGACTTAATATTTCTCACCCCCCCCATATACAGTAGAGGGAAATCCATGGATGCTGTTTGTTTGTTTGTTAGCATTAAGACTTCTAGGTCCATATTTTTACCAAAATATCTTGACTGACTCAAGGAGAAAACTATTGTGTCTCCTAGTATGTAAATCCTAATATCGGCTGAACATCTTGATCCAAATATCTGAAACCCAAAATGTTCTCAAATCTGAAACCTTTATGTTCTAACATGACAGTGATAATTTTTCAGCTATTGAAGCATTTTATAGTTTGGATGTTTAGGTTATCTGTATATGATAAAAATTTAAAAGCTCCAAAATCTGAAGTGCTTCTGGTTCCATACATTTCATGCTAAACTCATATTGCCTATGGAGGAAAGCTTCCAAATTAGCCAGACTTCAAGGTAATTGACCAGTGTGACTCATAACATGTTTGCTTCAGGCTTTCTTGAATTTAGTTTGTGGTCTCACATATGGACGTGTGATTGCTGGCCTGGAATGAACTCTTATTATCATGTTGATTGATCCCCACTCCTAAATGTTTGTGTAGTGATCATCCTGGTTGGAAGATAAGCCTCTGTGTGGTGTGTTGTAGTAATTATTTTTTAAAAAATGGCCGCCAGTCAAGCCTACTATATAAGCTGCAGTGTCTCTGCCTAGCTCAGCCACGTGGCCAGAGGCCACATGCACGCTGCAGCTAGAAACGGCCAGCTAGAAATACCAGCCCTGCCACCCACAAGACGCCAGCGTGGGAGATGGCTCTTGCAATCTCTGCAAGGCTGGGCAGTGCCCGGACCACCCCGCCAACTACACGGGCTTGGTACAGATGAGACTGTAATGCTTAGATTATCCAAAGGCTTATATATTCAGTAATGATCAATAACAAGATAGATAGTCTTACAATCAGAGGTGTAACCCAATACCCAACCTAGATATACCAACTACCTTTGACTGCTACAGACAAGAAAACATTAGCCTCCATGTCCACTTCTCTCCTCCATCTCCCCTAGCTACTCCTCTTCCTTCTCCTCCTCTTCTCTTACTCCTCCTCTTCCTCTCCTTACTCCTCCCACCTTAGCTCCTCCTACAGTGGTGGGCAGTGGGAGAGTGGATATGTTATACACAAGAGGCTTCCACATGGGCTCCCTAGAAACCACAGATAGCAATTAAACAGAGAAATAAGTCCTGAGTCCAGTACCAGCACAGCAGTGTAGAAAACCAGCCATTATGTAGATATGGTTGTGCTTTGTATACAAGCCATAAATCCTAACTACTATATCAAAGTCTTGCTTTGTCCATTGGACTTCTTTTTAATATTGTAAATTAAATAACTGAATCAATCTTGGAAGCTTTGCTTTGGAAACTCCTTTCTGGAACTCCGAGAAATGCTACCGATATACTTGAAAGAGCCATGCTTCTTTCCCTCCCTTCCAATGTGGGAATCTACTCTGTATTCATCACAGTCTACATGTGGCATTGATGGAGCTTGGGACACTGTCCCCACTGGTTGTAGAACAGAAATGGTTTTCATTTGAATACTTTGGTGTTTTCTAATGAAGTATTACCATCCTACCAAAGGTCAATGGACATGCCATTCCAGCTAGCTCAGACAAGAGTATTTAGTATCCTTTCATTCAATTGAGTCTAAGCTCATATGGCTAAGAAATGCAATGTTTCTCAAAGACCATTTGACAGTACCCTATCTCTAGCTTCTGTTTCTCTTGAACTGGTAGCAGAAAAGCCACATCTGGTTAGCTCCAAGGTAATGTTTCCTTTCAGAAATAGATCCTAACAAGCACATATTCCAGATTTGCACCTGAGTGGTTCACTGGTGGTTTTGCCACTAAGCCCTTAGGCACCTGAACTTCTGTGGACTTGGTAAGAGACAGCAGACACTGGGATCTCTGTAGTGCTCACAGATGAACTGTATAGCCTTGGTCGTAGTTCTTTCTTGCTCCTCTTCAAGATCTGTCTGAGCGCCACAGCTTTCCCAGAACTGCCCTCCACTTGTGTGCTGTACCACAGCAAACCTCCCCCTTTCCTTCTCCCTTTGTATAAAAGTATCCTGGTGAGCAGCAATGCCTCAGCTAAGATGTAAGGGGTTGACTTTGACTCAGACCAGATGTCATGGCAGAGCTGTAACGTGCCATCATTGCTTTCATGGTGTCATTTATATCAACATGAACATTTTAATTTCACAGCCTCAAGATTTCATGGACATTTATGCTCTCTCTGCTCCCATTAATACATACAGAGTAAATCCTGGGATCTCATTCCTTTTAGATTGAAATAAAGAACAGTTGATACATGTGAGATATCTAAACAAGTTCATATCTGATGGGGGGAAAAAGCATTGAGAATAAAAAAAAGCAAAGGATTTCTGTTCAGCTAATGAAGGTGAGTAGGAACCTGAGGATCAAACGAGGAAGACACCTCTCCCCTGCTATCAGTTCCCAGTGCTGTCTCAGCATTGTGATCAAGTGAAACAGAATCCTCAAGTGTTGGAGAATCAAAACCCTCAAAGTGGGGGGCAAAGATAATTATTTACCTAGACAATGCTGATACGAGAGGAATTTTAATCTCTCTTCATGCTGTAAGAGTTATAAGAATAAATAAAGAAACACAGTAGAGATTTATAGGCGAGGAATGTCTGGATAGTTGTATAGCTAGATAGAATCTGGACATTATTTCTATTGGGTATTTTATTTAAGCAAATTTTTTAATGAAATAAGTCTGTATATAAGGTTTTCTCTCCTATCAGAGACGTAAGATCAAAGATAGCACAGCATCAGAATTGTACCAACAGCTCTACCTTTTGAATGCTGCTGCTAAGTATATTTAGTCAGCCTTTACAGGAATTATAAAACGCTTCTAGACTGTGATGAACTCTTTTGAATCTACTTTCTTGCACAGTCCTTAGACTTAATACACTGAGTAAAAGTAAGTACTATTATGACATGAAGAACCAACATTCACCACCTCACAAGACCACCCCTGGTGGCTGTGGATATACATGTGGAAGGGTTCGCTCCAAGCTGAAATGAGCACACTCTTCAAGAACCAACACTAGTGATGTGACAGGGTCACCATAAGTGCTTCTGTTTAGTTGGAGCGACTACAATGGTACTGTAGGTGTTTGAAGTAACATTTAAATTACCCTAATCCCACTGTGTATGCTGTATGTGTCAGTAAATAGTTTAGTGTTTAGTATGTTTCTTTATAGACTTTTTTGGCTTTGGCTTTTGCTATTGCTGTATGTACTTCTATTTTCTTTAAATAAAATTGTTTTTACCAGGCATGGTGGTTTATGCTTCTAATACCAGTATTTAAGAGGCTCAGACAGGAGGATTGCTTTGAATCTGGCTAGAATTAGCTGCAAAGTAAAGTCTGGGAGTGGGCCAGCCTAAGAGAGTCTCCCTGTCTTTGCCCACGTTTCTTTCTTTGTGCTGATGACTCAGAGGCTCTTTCATACTCAACAGATGCTCTACACTGAGCTACGCCCCCAGTCCTAAGTCATTTTTTAAGCTGTGTTCTGATTTGCCATTCTCTGAATAGTAGATAATCAAGGCATAGCCAAAAACTGCTATATGGCTAGTTGTTGTCATACCAATATATTCTTCTATTGTAAGGAATAACATGGTATTTCCAATCATATGTATTAGAAGATTAATCTGAAATCTAAATCACTGCTACAATTATATTTGTTATGGTGTAAAAAAAATGACTCCCTTTGGTGTAAAAAACACTTCTGTGTATAAGATGAGAAAGATATGCATTAAAGTTATAGCAAGCAATTAGAATGAACTGTTGGGGTCCACACTAGCCCCACGTTGGGGTGGCCAAAAAATGTCACGGCCCAGGCAAAATGTTGAGGCCCTGGCCGACCCACATTTGGGCGGCCACTGTATCCAGCCCAAGCTGCCGCTCCGGTCTGCGAGTTGGGGTTCAGCAAGAGCGAGGGTGAGGGCAGACTCTACCTAATGTCTGATGTGTCTGATTCATCTGATCTCAGTCTGAATCTGATCTGTTCTGTCTCTGCCTTTTATATGTCTCACTTCTAAGCCACGCCTCTAAGTTACACCTTTAATCATGTCCTTAGGTCTTGTCTCTAACTCTGATCTCTATACTTCTAAGTCATACTCTTAAGTCACACACCTTTAATCTCACGAACCTTTAATCTCAAGGTATCTAAACCAAGATTATTGGAATGTGCTCAGCTGTTGTAGGCTATTGTAATCCAAGTCTCATGTCAGGGTATATGGCTCAAGATGGCTGCAAAGCTGATAGCCGCCTTCTGCTAAAAGTTGGCCCCCAACAATGAACATCTTGCTTGTTTTTGAGAAAGGGCCTCACTTAGTCCAGGCTAGCTTTGTGCTCACCGTGTAGCTGAGAATGACCTTGATCCTGTACTGCTCCTGCCAAAGACTAAGATTTCAGGCATGTGCAACCGCATCCAGTTTCACGTGGTAGCAGAGATTGGACCTAGGCTTGCACACTCCAAACAAACCCTGTGCCGGCAGATCTACATCCGCAGTCCTCTGAGCAAGCCTCTTCTCTAAAACAAATAAGTGATTGCATAAAACAGACTGCTCCTGGCAAACAACACATAAGAGTTGCCTACGTGCCCAGCACAGTTGCCCATGCTTTGTCCTGTGTAGAAGCTGAAGGAGGCCTGGAAGATCAACCGTGGCATGCTTTTGCTTGCCAGCACCAGAGCTAGGAATGCCATTGATTCTGTTTCCTTAAGTCTCTCTTGAGACACCAAACTAATGTTGAATTTTCACTATGCTACATCCACTTACTCACTCTTTTTCTGTTTCCATGCATTTATCATTGATTTTGAACTAAACAGGGGTTGTCAGGTGCAAATACAATGCTGACCAGTGCCAACTTTAATGAGCCAGGAGTTCCTGGCCTTCCGTCTATCTTCATCAGAGTCATTCTTTCTTACTGACACCTCTTACATTTCAATAACTGATTCATTGAGATTTTTCTTATCATTCAATTTACCAAATGCTTCCAACCTGAAACAGATAGGGAATCTTCCTGAGTTGCTTTTTATTTCAGTGTTTCTCTAGACTGCTGAAAGGCTCTCCACTGGACTGTGGTCTGGCAATGCCTGCACCCTCCACCCGAGACCTGTTTTACTCCCTATCTGATTCTGCTGGGCTAATGAAACTCAAACACTCATCCGTTTGGCTACAGTTACTATTCCCTTAGTGATTCCCCTTTCTTTCTTCCCTTTCTGTCAAGTTCTTCTCACTTTCCTCACTCAGTAAAACCTCTTAACAGGTATTTGTCAGTAAATCAGAAGCTGTTTTCTTTACCATTCCTCTTCTCTCTCCCTTCCTCAACCCATCTCTTTCCCCTCACCTAGTTCTTTTGTTACTTTTTTCCTCTCTTCCTTTACCTCTTCTTTACCTAGAGAACTGTACATGTATGTTTAAATCCCCTATGTCGCATGCACTCACTGAGATACTGTTGTCAGTGTGATTTAGAATTTTTTTTAGAATGGCAGATATTATCAGTACACTTAAGAACATCTTTCCTGGGGTTCTGAGTCAATCTCATTTGCCCTGAGAATGTTGCTCCATGACCAATCCTGTGGTCTGCACTTATAGCTCCATGGCAGCTTTGCCCAAAGGGCTCCCTCTTGCATTTAATATAGGAGCTGGGATGCTGCCTCCAGCATATACCCTATGCCCTACCTAGGCTTACTATTGCTGTGATGAAACACCATGACAAAAGCAACTTGGAGAAGAAAGGGTTTATTTGGCTTACACTTTCATATCACTGTTCATCATCAAATGAAGTCAGGACAGAAACTCAAACAAGGCAAGAACCTGGAGGAAGAACCTAATGCAGTGTGCTGGGCCCACACCTACCAGTGACTAATTAAGAAAATTACCTATACACTTGCCAACAGCCAGTCTTATGGAAGTATCTTCTTTAATTGAGGTTCCCTTCTCTCAGATGACTTTATCTTGTGTCAAGTTGACATAAAACTGTCCAGTACAATTGACCCCTTGTCAGCCTGGCACACAAACACATCACCATTAATCTACAACCTTTCCTTTCTCATTCATCCCCAAAATCTCAGATTAAAAACATAAATAATTTTTTTAAAGTCCCACAGTCTTTACAAACTCAAACACATTAAAAGTTCAGTCTCTTTTAAAGTCTTCACTCTATAAAAATCTAGCGTTCTCTCAATTGTGGTCTCCTATAAAAATCAAAATTAAATACTTTCAAGAGGGAAGAATCAGGGCACAGGTCACAAGGAGATCAAAGCAAAACTAAACTCCTAACAGTGTAAATAACAAAATGTCCGATGTCTGGGATCCACTCACATTCTTCTGAGCTCCTCTAAAGGACTTGGGTCACTTCTCCAGCTCCGCCCTCAGCAGCAAACATACAGTTTGTCTTCTAAGCTCTGTCAGGCTCCACTCCACCACTGCTGTTTTTGGTGGTTGTCTCATGGTACTAGAATCTCAAAATGCTGGGATCTTTTCCTGTATCTGGGCCACACCTTCACCAATATCATCCCTTAGGCACTCTTCGTGGTGCCAAGTCTCAGCCTCTCTCCATGACCCTTCAAGACATGGCACCTTCAATCCTGTATCTTCAACTGCTACTGAAACTGCACCTTCACCAATGGCCTCCCCTGACCTCTCACAGTGCCAAGCCTCCACGACCCCTTCATACCTTCAAAACCAGTATCACCTGGGTGATTCTTACACTATCAATTTCAACTACCAGCCCTAAGTACCATTGTGGTCACCTCTAGAACACAGCTTCTGTGTCCTGACTCCTAGGTAACACTTTCCAGAAGATTTCACCTCAGCAATGGTAGTCTCTTCTTAATATCCACTAATTTCTCCCAGCATGAAGTATCCCAGTAAAATAAAGGCTTTGCTTTAATTGTTCTGGTCTCTTGTTAATCAGAGCCAATTCTTCAGGTTTAACTGACCAGATTCTTCACACAAATGTCCCAATAGAGTCTTTGTTTACCTCTGAACCTTCACAAGCCAGGCCTCCATTGTCTGCAGTGATGTCAACATTCTTATCTTCCAGGCTCCTACACAACAGCTCTCTGAGCTCTCAACACTCAATGGTTCTTCTAGCCCAAAGTTCCAAAGTCCTTCCTCCGTCCTCCCCAAAACAACACAGTCATGTCTGTCACAGCAGTACCCCACTATCCTGGTACCAACTTCTGTCTTAGTGTTCTATTAGCTATGAGCAAACATAACCACAGCAACTCTTCTAAAGGAAAGCATTTAGTTGGTGCTTACTTTGAGTTTCAGATGTTCTGTGTGTTGTGTGTGTGGGGGGGGGTAGCATTTCTTGTCATGAGGTTGTTCTCCCTAATAAATGCATATGAAGGTTATAAAGACCTTATATCTATGTTGTCTTTCCCACTAAAGGGGATAAGTAACATATGGAAGCACACTACTATCTGGTTTATATCTTTCAAATGATGCATTGATAAATTAGTTTTCCTATAGAATGTGGTTGTCCTAATGTGTAGTATAATACATACTTAGTGCATATTCATTTGTGCCCTAAATATGCTTCAGTGCATGTTAGTGAACAGGAAAACCTCTCAGCACTTTGACCTGGCAGGATTTATGAGGCAGGTATCTCTTCCTCTTGGTTTGGTTTCTGCACTGTTCTGTAGCTTGTGCTGCCTTTGGAAGCCTGGCACACAAGGGTTTTCAGGTTTCAAGCTGCCCAGCAGTCCTTAACTCTCACTGCAAGAAATGTATGTAAGTTCACCTGTCATAAAGCTTTTCTACCATTCTCTAAATTATGCCATAATTCATGGTCAGTAGGAAATTTCAGTTCTAAAGGAAAGAAAATATTTCATATTGAACAGTCTTATATAAGCTTCTAAAACAGTTAAGATGCTAGAAAATGCAATGTGTTGTTTTTCAGTACTTTGGTCATTGAGGACAGAGACAATACGCTGTAAAGTCTATGTGTAGTGCCTGCTATGAGACAAAGAGAAGAATTACTCCAACTTTACCAGTGCACAGCTTATCAGACTGGCTCGGATCTCTGAAATCAAGTGCATTGCTTAGATAGCAATGGTATTTTATTTTTCCTCTATCTATATTCATTCTTATTCATATTTATTCACTCCCCAACCTCATTTATGATACACAGTCACTGTCCCACTAAGCAGCACCCCAGTTTGTAGTGATAGACTTTTACCCAAACTCCAAGTGAACAGCAAAAAGACACAAGTGGGCATCTTATGATCCTTAGTTTGTATGAGTTATGGAAAAGCCCGTGGTTACTCTTAGAAGGGTCTTTCTATTAGTGGTGATGTGAACTACAAAAAAATGATAATGTTCACATTAGGTCTCTCAAAACTCCTAGAGCCAATATATTTCAAAATAGATGGTTAAAAAGCATGTTTCATATCCTTCTGACTCAGATTTTATGAACTTACAGTGTTGGGTTAGGGCCAATACTGTTTCCAAACAGTGAAAAACCTGAGTGTTTAGTACTTTTAAGATTTCATAACTGCAAAAAAGGCTAATTTAATCATTCTTGGACATCATATTGTATTGTGTTGTATTGTATCATGTCATGTCATATTTATTCACAGCCAAGAATGTCTCTGCTTTCATCCTAGATATTTCTTTGTATTCTCATAGAGAAGGTTCAATAGGCTATTCAGATTACAGAAGGAGCCTGTGAAGGCATTTTATGTCCAATGCATTAATGGCCACAGTTCACAGGAAAAAAAGAAAAGAAAAGAAAAGAAATTCAACTCTTCTTGGAATTATCATCATCAGATGAGCAAATTTGTAAGAATATTTATTTAAAAGGCTTGTTTCCCTCAACGCCAGTCTCACACTTAGTATGCATCTTGGTGGGGCCATCATCAGCTTCCTCTGTGGCCTTTCTGAAAAGCTGTCCATTAGATGCTTTAGGGTATGTATATAGGTATATGTATTATAGATGTGCGTCATTCATTTAAATTGCTCTGTGAACTTTCATCATATCCAACAACCATGATGACACTGGCTGCTTAGCCAGTGATTAGATATTTAGGTCATTTACACTTTTGTGGTCACAGGCAGTGCTCAGTAAATGTTCCTGTCCATATTATTTATGTATATGAGAAGCTATCTATAGGATAAGTCCTAGAAAGAGGATTATAGGTCAGATAATATCATTTGAAATGGCTACCTGCAATATTTGAAAGTATTTTATCATTCCTTCAAAAAGTAGATAATAGATAATTTATTCATGAAAGGATATAAAGCTAAATATTTAGCTTTAACTATGTCATAGAGTTTTCATTTTTTGGTGATAGATAAGTGCATAAAAATATATTTGGTAGTGAAATTGAGTGGAAAGAGAAAGCCTCCAATGTGAAGCTCCCAACCACATGTGGAAAGCTATCCTAACAGTATAGAAGCTCATTGAGACAAAAAGATTTTGGATCTGGTTAATTTCATTGCATGATATTTTTCATTTGTAAGTTCTTTAAAACAGAATTTTAATAATAAAAAGATAACCAAAACATTTTATACTGTATCAAGTCTAATAATGAGAACAATATCTTGTAGTTATAATTACCATTTATTTTATTTATTCACTCTGCATTCATTCATTTAGAAGTGGAGTCTTAAATAGTCCAAACTGTCCTCCAGGTTGTTACATAACCAATGATGACCTTGAACTTCTGATCCTCCTGTCTCCATCTCCAGAGTGCTGAAAGCAGAGATATGTACTAAAAGATAGAAAAATCATAAGTTGATCCCCTGGACCCTACTCTTAAAAGCAAAGACATAAAAACCTGTAAGTCAAACACTGTGTCGACTCAGTCCCAGGAAATTAGCTGATCATTTGAACAGATGGCCCTAACTAAACTAGCCTTAAGATTCATGGTGTCAGGATGCTATGGGCCCGAGATTAGCCTGGCCGAGCTTTGAACTAACAGCCTTGAGACAGTTGGTGCCAGGATGCTAAAAGTTTGAGATAAGCCTGACCCCCTTGAACTGGAGCTCATGATATATAGTGTGAAACTAGTTCGATATAGCCAATTATAAAGTGACACACCATCCATCTTAAGAATTCGAGATCAAATGTATCAATGACCTAGTGACCTGTTCCCTCTCCTTCCCCCTTCCCTAACTCCACTCTCAGCCTTCCCCCTTCCCTAACTCCACCCCCACCTGGTTTGTAGATTCCCCCTTAAAAGCTGTAAAATTCTTTTGTTTGAAGCTGAATTCCTCTGCCCCTGCATGGGTTTGAAGTGAAGACAGCCCTGGCTAGCCAGTAAACCTCATGCGATTGCATCAAGTTGTGTTTCTCCTGAGTGATTTGGGGTGCGTCTGCAGTTCTCCACGGATTGGTGAGGTCCTTTTCATTTGGGCTTTACAGTACCACTGCAGCTAGTATTATGTAGCACTAGAGGTCAAGCTCAGAGCTTCCTGCTTTCCACTGAGCTTAGTCTCCAGCCCTGAAGGGTTATTTCCTATAAAGAACTGTTCTTTTTACTCATTTCTTCAACCAAGTTGTTAATAGTTTTACTTTCACTTACAAGCATTATTTTCCTTTGAAGGAAAGTGGTCCATTTTGTAATATCTATTATTACAAATAAATCTTTGTAATGTCTTGTATCCTTTCCTATGTTTCTGTAGTGGTAGGTGTTAGAGAAAGCCGGGCGCTGTCCAGCTAGCTCCTGGCTGGCACCAGATTCCTGCTCTGTGTTCCTGCTCTAACCGCAGCAATGACTGGCTGGTAGAAATAAGACTCTTAATATTTAAGATTATCCAATGGATTTATATAATAGCAAATGTCTAATACACAAGAGGCTCACACAATTAGAATTGTCAACCCAATATCTAACCTTGTGACATGAATAACTACCTGAGACTCCTAAAGACACGTATGTCTGCCTCTATCTTGCTTCACCTCCTCCTTTTCTTTCTTCCTTCCTCCTCCCAACTCCTGGCTCTATCTACCTCTTCTACTGCCCAATCATCAAGCTCCACTGCAAATACAGTGGGCAGGAAAAATCCTGCCACATGTTTCCTTTCTACTTTGGCTGTATATCAGGATTTTTCTCTAAGGGGGTTGGTGGAAATTGTAAACAGGCCTTTTAAGGTTGGTAATTGCAAGTTTTGAAAGTTAGATTTAGCTGAGCAGTGGTGGTGCATGCCTTTAATCCCAGCATTTGGGAAGCAGAGGCAGGAGGATTTCTAAGTTCGAGGCCAGCCTGGTCTACAGAGTGAGTTTCAGAACAGCCCGGGCTATACAGATAAACCCTGTCTTGAAAAACCAAAAGAAAAAAAAAAGTACGAAAGTTAGAAAATGTAAATGCTTAAGATGGTAATGAGAAAATGATTTAAGTACAGAACTCTAAACTCACCAAGATAGGATAGATAATAGAATACTTTCTTCTAAGTTGTCAAATACAAATGGACTGAACATTGTGAATGTAATTATTACACCATGGACTTCATAATTATTTCTACCTTCTGTTGTTATTGTAAGACAAAGAGCCTTTTTTTAGAAAAAAAGGGGCATAATGTAGGGGGTTGGTCTCATGCTGGGTATTCAGATGCTAAATACTGTATCCCAAGAGGAGTTGCCCCAAAGGGAGTTGATTCTCAGTACACCAGCTTTTGTTGTGAATACCTTGCTCCCTGCAAGGAGCCTACCACTTGGGCTGGGCAGAAGAGAGGGGCCTGAGCAGTGGTTTACAAGCTTGGGGTCTAAGTTAAGGACCATGAGATCAAGAGAGAAGGAAAAAGGAAGTGCCCATGGGTTCCATGGATCTTGAGCACATGGCCATGAGGGCTGACCTGATGGAGTATGAGCTGCCAGGAGACAAGGCAAGTGATGTCATGAGGATCACCACAGGGAAGTAGACAGAATAGCACAGAGGGCCAATATCTGTCCAGCCCTTGTGCTTTTAAGCTTATTATAAATCTAAAGGTTTCTGTGTCTTTTATCTGAGAACAAGATGGTCTAAAATGGGGGAGAAGCCCCTAAGTAAATATTTAAAGGCAACAAGGGGGTGCAGCAAACTCCCAGAATAATAATTACAATAAAGGCTTTGCATTCAGAAAATTCTCCCATGCAAATGATTTGCCAGCATCTTGGGCACCTGTATGTCATTCTGGTCTTCTCACTCTGTTGACTCATGTAGTAATTGGTTACAGTTGCTCTAACATCACCATTAACTGGAGCTGCCTGGGGTGTTTCATTTTGTTTCTCAGGTCCTCTGTCTAACTTTTCTTTCTCTGGATATCCACTTCATCATAACAACAATTTAAAAAATAAAAATAATAACTTTACTATTCAGCGTTAACTATAGGGCAGGCATTGTGCTAAGCACTGTAGATATATACAAAATTATAAATCCCAAGGTCTGAGGCCAGGGAAGTCACTATGGGGAGAGAGGGCAATCTTACAGTTCCATTTATAGAGGAAACAACTGAAAATAAGAAAAATCATCAATTTTCCCAAGATCACATAATTACAAATTACCACAATATAGTTTATATTCTTCATACAACTTTGGAGCCTGGCCTCTCACTGTTACCTTAAATGGAATGTTTTAAAAATACTATTAACTTGGAGCTGTAGAGTGAAAAATTATAAAAACTATTTTGTGAAAAATATGCAGGCTTTTTCTTTACCCTAAACCTGAGCAAAAGAATACAAGTTCCAGAAGGCAGAATTGAATGTAAGATTTTCACTGCCCCAGGACACATTCCGGGTGGAGGACATTATCCCTGAATCAGAGGACACTTGCTAGATTAACATTCCTCAAGCCTCAGGGAAGAAAATTGGTCAATCTGAAATAAATGACAGGGCAGGGCACAGTGACGTGGTAAAGCTACATTCTTGAGAGGAATGAGTGTGCAGAGTGATTTTCACATGACTCTGGATCATTTGGGCTGGATTCCTCTGGAATGTTCCACTGTTCTTGGTTAACCCTCCCTCCCTTGGTCTTCCCAGTGTTATGTTCAAAATTTGTAATGTAACCAGTCATGTGTAACCGCGAGAAAATGCCTTCCTTTCCCCACCCTATGCTATAAAAAACCCCCCTCAGCTTGCAGGCCTTTTGTCAAAATTCTGTTCCTGCGTGGACGAGCAGTTTTGACCATTGACTAGCCAACTCTCCCCAATAAACCTCTGCTGATTGCATCCAGGTATGGTTTCTTGTGATTTTTGGGTGGTTGTGATTTCCTGAGACTTGAGGAAGGGTCTCCCAAGTCTGTGGGTCTTCAGAGCTATATCAGAAATATTATAGTGAAGTTATGAAAAACCCTAGTAAGACAGCTATGACAGTATTATCGTTAAATCACAGAACCTCAGAAAGATTGCTAGATTCTCTATAGTCCATCTTTCACTATTTATACTCTCTGGTACCAGGATTATCATGTGGCTTAGAGTTCATTTTATGCTGCCAAAACAAAATACCTGATGCACACAAACCTTATAAAGAGAGGGAACACAATTTGCTGGCTAAACATCCTGGTGCAGGCTCTGGTGAGGCTTCTTATGGTCCATGGTGACAGTGGAAGTCCTGGTGAACATCAGAGTTATAGTGACAAACACAAACCAGAAAGAAACCACAAAACTGGAATTAAGATTTCTAAGTGTCAGAAGGTTCATTTTAGTTGTGGCTGTATGTAGAGTGGAGTAATGGTAAGAAAGCATCTGTGCTTGCCCCACCCTCCTGAAACAGTCTGCTGTAATAATGCCAGCATAATGTAATGTAATAATGTCCTCACTCCAGACTGAGGACAGTTTGGCATGAGTGTGAGAAGGAAACAAACCTGTCACAGGGATGTTAGATACCTACTGTAAGACTCTGGTGAGTCTTAGCTACCGGGACCCCCTGAGTGAATCACACGGAGATGGAGATCAATGCAAAAGCAAGAGGAGTTTATTGTTCCAGCATGCTGGGGGTCATCCTGCATCCAAAAGGAGAGGCAACCCTGGGTAGATCATGCAGGGAGCCTTTATATAGTTTCCAGGGGCAGAATAGAGAAACAGCAACTAGGCACACTATGATTGGCAAGACAGTCTGACTTTTAAACTGATTGTTCCTTAGGGAATGAGGTGGCAAGAACTTTCCTTGTCTGGGGGAATGGGGGTTGGGGAGCAATGGTGGACAGCCCTGAGAAATGTGTCTACATGCTGTTCCCCACTGTGGTCTTCCTGAGAAAAGAAGGGAGGGAGGGGTGCCTACCTGTTCTATGACCTCTCTCTCCCAGGAAGGGAGGCAGTGCAATTTTCCAAAGACTCAGAGCTGGCCACTTCACTACCAAATGCAGTATGGGAAAGGAAGAGATGCTAGATCTTTCTGGATGTTGGTGTTCATGGTATGATGAAATAGCTCCACCTTTAACTATTTTAGGGTTAGCTCCTAAACTCATATCTGTGTTGCCATTTTGTTTCTTTTACTTGAAACTTGTGTTGACACATACTGACTGATAAATTATTTCTCTGCCACTGAAATGAGCCAGTTCAAGCCAGATTAGATTATATTAAATGCAAGTTTATTGGGAAACTGTTCTCGAGCAAGTACACTAGCCCTAAGGTCTGAGGCCAGGGAAGTCACTATGGGGAGAGAGGGCAATCTTACAGTCACCTCTTAGACAATGCTAACCACAAAGGCTGACCTGAAACAGCCGCTCCCACACTAGGTTTCTTGGCAACTCATATTTGCACATTATCCTATGACAATGAGTATTAGCTAAGTCTATTATACCATAGTTCCTGTTTACCCAGGTTTATTGCACTAAGGGCCCAGCTTCCTGATAACCTTTTAATCCTCTTATCTTGGGGCCCTTCATGGAATGTGTGTAAGTCTTTGGAATGCGCTTCTCCCAGAGCATGTCTCTGGAGAAGTTAATTTTTAAGTTTAGGCTGAGACCTGAGATTCCTTCATTTCCCCCAAGTTGTCATCCTGGTGTACAGCGTGATATTGTTGTCTAAGCATAAGCACTTGTATTATAAATTCTCTGATTTAAATCTGAGGAGACCCAGATGGCTAATGGTCATAGAGGAGCATGCTGAATAGGAGAAAGTTTTGTTTTATTTTGTGGTGTGGTGCAATGCAGTTCAATGCAGTGTGGTATGGTATAGTATGTTTAAAGAAAGGGCACTTTGAGTACCTGAAGCTGAGAGGAACATATAGGGAACACTTCTGGAGTTAACTTTGGCTCACTTTGTGCTGACAGCATGTTACCCTCACCTAATCTTTTACTAACTGGAAATGTTACCTTTGTTATTGGCCTTGATAATGAATTCAATGTTTCTTGTTTTAATTGTCTTTTGTCCAATTATGTTTCTGTACTGTATGATGGTCAATCTTTAATGGTAGTACATCAACCAGCTTTAATATGATTCCTGTAAATTATCTGAACTTGTGTATTCTGAAAAAGGCTTACAAATACTGGAAGAATTAGATCACACTCTGGCAAGGAGCAAACATATAGTTGGGCTAACCTTTGCGATGTTGTTACTCTCATAGCACTTATAGCCAGTACTACCACTTCTCCATTAGCTTTAGCACAAGAGGTACAAAAAGCTAGTTTTGTTAATCATCTTGCTGAAAATGTAACCAATGTCCTGAGCATACAAGAGGATTTGGATAGACAGAACAATGAATTAATGCTTTATATTATATAGTGTAGATCATGGGCAATGAGCCACAAGGAATGACTCTGAAGCCATTTGGAATGTCATTCTCGATACCTATGTATTTGTATAACTCCAAAAATGTATAATGAGAGTCAGCATAATTGAACCAAAGTAAAAAAGGCTCCTTCAAGGTATATGGCATAATACTAATATTTCTTTTAGATTTATTAGCCTGCATAAGGAGGTTGTAAGTTTAAGAAACACAAAGCCTTTGTCTTTTGACACTGCTAACATTGCAAATGATATTCTGAAAAAATATTACAGGCCATTTTTTTCTTCATGGTCCTTATTTACTTCTCTCCTATTGGGCAGATCAGGACTTGGCTTTATGATCTTTTTATGGCATGTCTATTACCTGTTCTTTTGCAAGAAATCAGAGCTGTTACAAATATCAAAGCATAGTTATGTAATTTGAGCTCCAATGTCTTCCTTAGCAGAAGTTGGTGGTCAATGATGGGTAAGATAATCCTGAAAACATTTTCAACCTAAGACAGGCCATATAAAAGATTATTTGTATGCTAATGATGGTTAAGAGCTGTGTTTTCGGATGTCAACCTAAGACAGGCACAACTTTCTGCTCCATGACTGATAAAGTGCTTCTTATAGGGAAAAAAAAAAAAAAAAAGGACAGGTAAGATTCTCTTGGAGGTAGATCAACCTAAGACAGGGAATGAATCTACGATGCATGTACTGATGACTGGTAAGGTCCACACTTTTTGAGGAGACACCTAAAACAGGTACAGTCTTTCTGTACTAACAGCTGAGACAGCTTTGGCTTATATTATAAAACATGGGAGTACATCCAGACTTAAGTTTGAGTGACCTTTTGCTTGTTCATGAATGAGTCTGCTGACATCTTTTTTTTTTTTAAATTAAGATGTGCATTTTATCATGCCAAGTTCCTCCACTTACACATACATCCTTGAGAGACTCTCCTAACCTGAAGGAAATGGCCTTAGTCAGACATAGATATGTGTACCATAAATTAGCCATGTAAGCATTTGTTGTCATTGTTTATCTTCCTAGAATTAGTGAAGCTTTGTGTTGCATGCCTTTAAAAGACACTGAGAAAATATACTCGTTGCTGGCATGACATTGACCAGCAGCCTTCCCATAGCTGTCTCCTCCATCTTTTTTCTGCCTTTCATATAATCATCCTCACTCCTCAAGTCATGGTTCCCATGTTGACTGACTGGCTGGCTCTGGCAGGAGTATCAATGGACAGAGAGGCAAATTATTTATGATGCTTTTCTTTTAGTCTTTATGGCATGACTGATGTTAGAGTTGGAGAGAGTGACAATGAATAATGGCTGGTCAACTCTATGGATAACTTGTGTGGAACAGCCAGAGACAGCAATATTTTCAAAACAGTTGAGATAACACTAATTCAGTACAACCCATAGTGGAGTCTGATGAGCTACAACTGATAGTATTTCTGTTGGAGAAGAGAAATACAGAGATGTAGTGAAAATTCAAGGCATTTAATGCATGGTTATTCACTGTGTTGCTGAGAAAGCGCTACTATAAGGGAAAACATTTAAATTTACTGTGTTATTGAATCAATAATGCTGGTGGTGAAATTCATTTGTTTTCACAGATTTTAATATCATCAGTTCAGTGAATTTTTCTCAGAAGTAAAGGATAAATACCCTGACCTGTGAAAGTAGTTCAGAGACTTAGCAGTAATAAATATATTTGATTTTTCATTTGGTTTTTTTTTTTTTTTTTTTTTGGCTTGGTTTGTCATAATTTTTGTGTAAATTCAGAACTGACACTCAATTTTTCCTGAAGAAGAAAAATCTCCTTTGATAACTATTATAGAACATTGAATAGTTTTGAGATTAGTATTTGCTACAGGTCTGATAGTGGTTCTTAATAAATTCAACCAAAAACTATAAGAGAAAGAAGTACGTACATGTAAAGTAGCCTGTGGTAATAGTTTCCAATGACAGCTAAACTTGTGTGAATCACATTTTATTGAAGCAGACAAAAAATATATGTGTATATACATATAAAGATAATTATAGCAACTTATATATATTATATTTTATTGAGTAATTTAAGTAAAATAAAATATCATAAAACAAAGTATTTATGAAATGATAGTTATTTTGGAAGACCAGCTTTGAGGAGGTGATACTAAAAAAAAAAAAAAAAAAAAAAAACCTGGACAGAGAGAGCTAGAAAGATCTATGGAAGACCCTCTTAAATAGAGACTACAACTCATACAGGCTCAGGTAGGGATCAAGGATAATAAGGTTTTCTAAGATGTATTTTTGTTATTTTTAATTAGGAATATGTGTGTATGCATGTGGGCATGTGCAGATAAATGCAGGTGCCTGCAGAGGCCTAAGACATTGTATTCCTCTGGAGCTAGACTCACAGGGTCTGTGAGCTGCTCCACATTGTTGCTTGGAACTGAACTCAAGTCCACTGTCAGAGTAGTATGTACTCTTAACAGCTGAGCCATTGCTCTGGCTTAGAAAGAATAGCAAGTTTTTATTTATTTATTTAATTTTTTAGTCTATACAACTAGATTGATGGAAAGGAGTAGGAGTATAGAAAAAATGTCAAGTTCTCTTTTGGAAATTTTGAAATTTCTATTGCACATTTGAGTAAGAGTATCAGGTGTCAGTTGACTATATGATTCTGGAACTTAAGACCAACGTTGTTTACCTGCTTTTGGTAGTCATTGACATGTAGATGCTAACCATAAGAATAGATAAAACCACCTAAGAAATGGCAGCTAAGGATTGAACCCTGACAGGATTAGTAATATAAATCAAAGTAAAAGAGGTTTAATAAAATCACAAAACATGAGAAAGGTGAAGAAAATCTCTGTCATCATGGTGATTCTTAACAGCCTATAGAGAGGTTCTTCTTGTTTGGGGCAGTGAATGGAAAGACGCTTTTCATCAAGGCATTCTTGGGATAGTGTTTTACATCATGGGCAACTAAGGGAGAATGGTTTCTTATTGGGGCAGCCTGTGGGGAGGGTCTTCTCATCCAAACCAGCCTATGGAATGAACCCAAAAATAATTTGTTTTCAAACTATTCCAGCACACCCTGTCAGACTGTCTCTAAAATTGTCAGTATGGAGCCAAGTCAAATCAGCGGTTAGGCTGTGTCCTTTCTGAAGTTTTGTGCCTGCATCTTGTTAGATCAGGAGCAAGCAAATGGAAAGCAAGGCTCTGGCTATATCTAGCTTCATAGGAATAGAATTAGTTTCACAGCAACACAGATCAGGATGGCACTGGCAGAGAAGACCAAACAAGCTTTTTGCTTATCACTCTGCTATAATGAAACTCATAAAGTCAGCTATGTACCTAGAAAAGTTGGGAGCACTGGCTTTTTGCCTTTCAGAAGCAATGGAATTTATGTCTGTGGCTGAAACACAGACAAACCATTATGTTTCAAGGGGTGGTATTTTGTAAATCTGGGTAAGGGATCTTTAATATTATTCAGATACCAAACAGCCATAGGCCAAGCTAACCAGCTTTATAGTCTCTACCATATTAATTCAACATATTCATATAATGAACCATATTCATATAATGTGAGCTGATAGTGACACTGTTCTTTTCTGGTACTTAATATGATATCACATTGGAAGTGTAATGGTTTGAATAGATGTGACCCCTGTAGATTCATGTGTTTGAGTGCATGGCCAATAGGGGGTCACACTATTAGGAGATGTGGCCTTTTTGGAATAGGTATGAACTTGTTGGATGAAGTGTGTCACTGTTGGAATAGGCTTTGAGATCTTATATATGCTCAAGTTGTGCCCAGTGGGACAGTCCCCGTTTGAAGTCTACAGATCAGGTCTTTCTCCATCATCATATCTGCCTGGATGCTGCCATGCTTCTACCATGGTGATAACAGACTAAGCTTCTGAAGCTGTAAGCCAGCCCTGATTAAATGTTTTCCTTTATAAGAGTTGCCTTGGTCATGATGTCTCTTCACAAACCCAACCTAAGACAGGAATTAATTTGTATTTTGCTTAACAGCAGATCCATAAAAGTGGGTATTCATACATTAGATTAATGTAAATTCAAAAATTAGATTAGTTCATTGGAGAAAAAGATAGCATGGTTACAGCTACTAACAGCCTAGTTACAACAAACTAATATGCAGTTGAGGTGCCAATCTTTCTGTTTTGCTATCTTTGCCTTATTAATAATTCTTTATTGTGATCTCATTATGTAGACGAGGCTGGCCTGGAACTCACTCTGTCAACCAGACTGGCCTCAAACTTACCTGTCTCTGTCCCTCTCCCTGCCCCCATTGCTAGAATTAAAGACATATGTCACCACTGTTGTATATGTTAATCTTGATGGAAAAAACATTCTAGGAAGTCAAAAGGGCCTTGGTTCAAACCTTTGGCTCATCTTTATGAACCTTAGTTTCCTCACTTATAAAAATCAGAAAATTAGTCCAAATATATCAAAGACCCATTTTTTTCAGTAAGTAATCATTATGAGTGCTCCTCTTCTTGGAGGTATGATCTATTCCATTCAAGGAGATGTGCTAAGTAATTTCTGAGCTATAAAGAACATATGTAGAATTCAGCCTGTCTGTTCTGCTACAGAGAAGCTTGTGCACTGCAGGTGATGGAGCCACTGTCTGTCTGCCTCAACATAGTTGGGTAGAAGTAATATCATTACTATTATCAGAACTATTCTTCCTATTCTTCAGTCTCTGTGCAGTTAGAAAGTTGGAAAGGACTGCTGGGGTCAGCAGAAGAATAAAGCTTACAGACAGTAACAGGAGCCTTGTGCTCAAACCCTTTCTGGGGCTTTTCTCCCTAAAGTTTCCCTGTGGTGGGCTCTGTGGTCAAAGTCTTGGCCCGGGTACCTCTGAGAGGCTTTGGATCTTAGTGTTCTAATCTTCTAACCCTGTTTTCTCTGGCTGTCTTACAGGTATGAGACATCTCTGTTGGATTTGGTTCAGTCTCTGAGCCCAAATTCTGCTCCTAAATCGCAGCCGCATCCCTCCAGAGCAGCAGGGACATGGAGTACTCTCCGACCTACCCCTCAGAAGTCTACCTGGAAGAAAGTAAGGACACGTAGGAGCCCTGAAGACCTGGAAGAGGATCAGATTCTGGAAGACATATTTTTCATATGACTCTGAAGCACATGCTACAGGATTCCCACAGGAGATATTTGGGTTCCTTTCCATATTGATATAGGATGTTAAATTGGAAAGTAGCTGAGTCTCTCCTTTCATGGAAACCTCTTGCCCACATCCTTTTATGGTATTGAATATAGAAACTATTCTAATAAATCAGGGTGTTTTTTTGTCAAACCATTCATCAGAATCAGACTAAAGGAGATTGCTTAAGGGTAGGATCTTTTCTATACCAAACAGAAATTAGAAATTTGGGATACTTTGTGTGTGGCAGACTCCATGAATATCTAGTGTCATTTTAAGATAGTTCTCAATTTACTACTGCAAAAAGTTGACTCTTTACAGAAGGAACACTTTCCCATTGACAGACCTCTTAAATTAAAAAGTAGCCACTCAGAAAGGCTCTTCTCTCCTCTCCAACACTAAGTGTGGCTCTTCATTCTGAAATTGAAGTTGGCGACCCTAATATCATCTTACATGGAACCAATACTTGTGGTCATCAACCTGGTCATTGTCACCCCTTAAACCAAAAGGCTTAATGACTTACAGGGAAGTTCCCAACCACACGGTGGCATTAAACCATGTGGGAATGGCTGCCTGGGAAAATTTACCAGTGTCTAGGCAACCACCTCTCCAGTGTCCCATGATGGATGTTTCTTGTTGACTTCAATGTCAGTTGTTGTTGTAAACTTTATTTGTGATTGTGTCTGAGGAAGATGGCACTAGAGAAAGAGCAGTGTCAAGTGGGTGCAAGTTGGCAGGTTGGCAGGTTGGCAGGTTGGCAGGCTCCTTCTGCCCCCACCTCACTCCATAAGGATGAATAGTCCTACTCTGAGCAGCGCCCATGGATGCACTGAGTCTAAGACAGCTCTGCTGGTAATCTTTCTTGGCCCAGATCTGAGTCTTTTCGGTTCAGGCTGAGCTTAGTCCTGTTGAGTCTACTCAGGCTCCCTCTCTGTAAGCCTCCCAGTCTCATACTCTTCCTCTGAGGCAAATGCAAGAGCAAGACTAATTACTTGTAGTCATTCCCTTTGGAAATTGAAAGTTCATTGCAGATTCCAACTTCCTTTTCAACGTCACCCTGAGAGTAACTAGAATAGGCTTGTTCCATTTCAAAACACCTTTAGGATATGTCTTTGGAGTGGTGGAAATGGCCATTTTCTCAGTTGGGTTTCCAGAAACATTTTTTCTCTATCTTGTGTGTCAAAGACAGCATAACTATACCTGTTTCTTTAGACCTGCGATAACCATAGTCACTGCTCTGGGCATCAGCAGTCTTCCTACTCCAGTATGTCTCCAGAAAGAAAAGAAAGAGAATCTGATCTCCTTAAGAAGATTAATTATCTGTAGAAAAGTTATAAACAGCCTAAAAACTAAAGCCTTTTTTGCGATGGCGTGCCAGTGAATAGAATTTAATTGCTTCTTCTCTAGCATAAGAAGTTTGAAAGAGGAAAAAAAAAAAAGAGTTTTCAGGGGTGCATCAGTCAACACACTTCACACATGCCAGTTGCCGTCTTTCTCCTGCAGGCATTTATGTGTACACACACGCACACACACATAAAATCTAGTGACTTTGTTAATTGAATGGTGTATGTTAACATTTTAATCTGTATTAAATTTCCTCTGAGATATGTGTTGTTGTAGAGGATTGGGGCCTGTCCCACAGCAGAATGGGAAGAAGGTACAAGTCATGTGCCTGCTTTCTTCAGGGGTTGGTTGGGACTTGTTTGGCCAGCCCCTAGATGTTTCCTCAAAGCAAAAGTGTACTCAATAATGAAAAATTTGGTTTAACAAGATTCACCAAGGTCACCAGATAGTAAGGAACAGTTCAAGCCCAGGGATGGAGATGGGGGTCATTGTCCTCTTCTTTACTTCTTTTTCCTATTTTGAGTCAATATCCAAACACTCAAGACCATGTTCTACTGTCCAGTCATGATTTATCAGCCACATGGATTGGTAGCACATGAGAGCAGTGGGAAGAAGGGAGGAAAGGAAACAGGCCTAAGTCCCTTTGCAGCCTCGGTACAATTCCATGTTGCATGCAGCTCTCTCATAAAGGAGAAAAGGAGGGTCAGAAGAGAGAGCTGGAGATAGCAGGCTATGGGCACTTCCACTGCTACCTCCCAAGTCCCTTATCTACAATGGTTAACATTTCCTTCCAAATTTAAGGTTTCTAACTCCCCTATTTAAAGATACAAAGAACTCCCCAGGGCTTACAGGACAAGGGGCACAGCCCTAGAGAGGCACATCAGGGCTCTGTCTCCATCTCTGGTCCCATGTCCCTTCGTTGCATCAGCCACCTCCATCACCTTCTCTCCTTTGCTCCCTACTGTGGCTCGCTACTGTTAGACTCATCCCAATGACAAACTTCTCTTTCAGGGTCCTTGTGGGTGAGTAATTTGAGACTATCTAAGTTGTTACCACTTTATGAAATTTCCCTATGTTCCTGGCACTGTACTGCTGGCTCCAGAAAGATTTGCAGATATGTCCAGCCCATAGCCCATGGGCCACATATGGTCAAGGATAGCTGTGAATGTGACCCAGCACAAAATTGTAAACTTACTTAAAACATTTTGAGTTGTGTTATTATTTTTGTTTTTCACTTTTTTGTGTGTAACTTGATTGTGCAGCTCTCAAACATGAACATTATATATAATAAATCATGTCATCATGTTGCAGTGTCAAAAGGCTGGCCATGCAGCAAGTCCAGAGCCTCTGTTATGGCTCTCCTCATTATAACACATTGTACTGGGTCCTGTTTCTCTTTCTTATGGACACTTAGAGTTCCAGGTGTCCAGGCTAACATATGCTATGTTTGAGGAGCCAGCCTCACCATTGATGACATACAGATATGCAGGTGAGTTATTGATACCTTCTGAGAATGATAACTCTATCTGCAGATTTTAGGACTGACCTGCTGACCTAACCCTAAAAACCTAGACCAGAGAAAAACCAGAATGAGAAGGTCAAAGTTCCCAAGAATGTGAAGCTGGCAGTTGGAGGGCACTGAGATATGACTGCTTAGAACATGGAGCAACCAGCAGGCCCAAAGGCAGGCATCAGTGTTTGTGTTAGAGAACTACAGAGGTGGTTGGCCAGAACAACTTTAGTCCAGAGCTGACATCCTCTCCCTGCCCCTGTTGTCTGACACCTGATTGGCTGACCCTAAGCTGGCACTAGCACACAGTTGCTCACAGTGGACTCCCACCTGGAAGCTCCGTCTGTCTTTTCCCCAGGTGCTGCCTCACCCTTTCTTCCTCCACAGCCTTTCCAGCTTTATGTTCTGAGGTGGCCAGTAGGCTGCTGAGGTGAGGGAGACCATGTTGTATCCCAGTGAGATTAGGTGAGGTTTTCAAATCTACTCTGAGAGATTTTAGCTTGTTAGATTTATATAGCATTGGGAAATGGTAAACTGTATAAATTTTCTGTATTTTCTATGGACAGTTATTTATGGAGGGGTGTTTTTAACTCAAGTGCTAGAAATATTAAATCATCATAATAAATTCATGCTATTCAGACTTTCTTACAGTGTAATAATTTTTTTCTGAGTATGAATGAAGAGAATCATGATTTCTTTAATATACCATTATGTATGTCTTCTCGGAGTGACACAGCTTACTTCATCAAGCTGGATAATAGCAGAAGGAGATTTACTGTGTCAAAGGTAGAAAAGGCTGAGTGATGCTGAATCTGAGAAGACACAGTTGAATCTGTGATATCAAAGAAAACTGTTCCATTTGGGCTTCTTCCTTGGTTGGAAGGAACATGTATGTCAGGGTGGGTCTGCCTGGCATTGCAGCCCCCTAGCTTCCCTCCTGAGCTTGGGGAGGGCCACTGAGTATAGAAGTGGGATCAGAGATGCCGGTGGCCTTGCATCTTGTTCTGTCCAGGGACAGATACCAGAGTGGGGCTAGAGTAGAAAGGAAAAACACATCTCCCCATGGTGACAGATTCTCGTCCAAAGAAAAAGGCTGGTAGATCTCTTTCTAGAACCTTCCTCCACCCTTCTGTTTCCTCCCCACTTGTGGATTTATAGCCTTCCTCAAATTCTCAAGGAGTTTGAGAACAATCGAGGAATCATCAGTCTTGGGTGAACTCTGACGTACTTTGACTGTCTTGGGAAAATGTATCACTCTGGATTCTCAGCAGCATACAGAACAGTGGGCGGAAGGTTAGGTGAAATGCAGTGCTGTTTCTCTGAGGTCAGTGTAGATAGAAATCTGAATGGCAGCCCTGTCCTAGGCAAAGGAACATTGGGTGTTTAAAGATGTGGAGGCTGGAGATGTAAGGTGAATGTGATGTCTAGTGTTGCCAACTTGGCTGGATCAAGAATCATCTAAGAGTCAGCCCTCCAGGTACACTTTGAAGGATTATCTAGTTAGGTTAGCAGCTAAGAATGCTAGGGATTTTAATGTTTTCAGGAAGACTCATCCACTGTGGGTGGCACCATTCCCTAACAGGGATAGGAACTGAGTACCAGTGCACATCTGTCTCTACTTCCCAGCTGCTTCAAGGTTCTGACTTCTCTGCCTTGGACTGTAAGCTGAAGTAAACTCTTTTTCCTTAAGTTGCTTTTATCAGAGTATTTTATCGTTGCACTAGAAGAAATACCAGGTAGTGAGCAAGCTCACAGCCAGCCTTAGGTGCTAAGTCTGTGCTAAGCAAGGCCATGGGAGGAGATTTGTGAGGTTCTGGCCCGCTTTAACAGTATACTATTCCCTAGTGCTTCATTAGCGGCCCAGCCTCAATTCCTACCTGCGTGGTATTACACAAATCCCTTCACCAGTGCAAACTGAGTGTTTCAGCCTACATATAGCATAGACAATGTGCATATTCACACCTGCTTTTGCCTTTTCCTTGCCAAAACTAGAGATCTGATAAAATGTTGCTCACATACCTACTGGGATGCACACCAGGCATTTTCACAATCTCTCTGAAGGCTGGCAGATGGCAGCAAGCCTCTCTGAAGCATGGAGAGCTAGGGGCTCCATGACTGCCAGCAAGAACCGAACCTACAAACTCCTAATCATTGCTGCTTCCCACTGTATGCCCCACCTTAGGCAGGGATTCCAGCTCCTTCTTAACCCCCCAGTAGGGTAAATTACCACCCCAATTTCAGAATGTTGCTTACCTGTTTTCCCCTTCAGACTGGAACGTTATTATCCATGCCAGGCCCTGGCTTCTTAGTGCACCAGGCTTTACTGGCCTCAGCCTAGGTGAGTGTCAGCAGCAGGCAAAGCTGAGAGCTGCTCCAGGGCTAGGGTTTGTGAGCTGTGGAGGCGTCTTCTGGATGCTGCTAATGACTCCTGGTCTTTCTCTCCTCCCCTTCCTCAATCTGCCTCTCAGACACCTATGTACTGTCCTTTCACACCTGACGTCTATTCAGATTGGAATAACTAGATCTGAGGAGGTAGCTTAGTGAAGTTCCCTGCTTTATAAGCATGAGGACCAGAGTTTAATTCCCAAAGCCCATGTCCAAGAAAAGCTAGGTGTTCTGCTAGGTGTTATTGTGCACACTTATAATCCCAGCATTGGAGAGGCAGAAACAAAGGGTTTACTAAACATCCAGGTTAGCTTATTAGGCAAGTTTCTAGCCACTGAGAAATACTGTCTTAATAAAAGGTAGGCAGTGCCTGCTGACTAACAAACACCTACACACACACACACACACACACACACACACACACACACACAGGGCGCAGGGTGGGAGAAACACTGGCAATGCTGCTTTCTGTCTGGATAGTCATGCTGTTCCAGGAAAGAAAGTCAGAATGGACAGTGGACAGTTATTGCTCACACTGGCCATAGTTGTAGGCTTTTATTTTTTTCAATGTTTATCTTTATTTTTAATGGCCTGATACCTATATGCAGTATAGTGTGGGCTTAATGTGTGAAGACTAAATAGGAACCACCCACCTATTTTATATTGAGCTTAGAATACAGAAAGGTTGCAGAAATTATTCAAAGAACTCCTGTAGCTTATTTGCTTGGTCACTCAGTTTTTCACAGACATATAAACACCATACCAGTACTTATTTTCAAAAATACTTGAGGGTAAGCTGAAGACCCAGTACCCTCTGTTTTTTCAAATAGTTCTGCATGTACTTCCTAAAAATGAGGGCAATTTGTTACATAACGTGGTGGTCAAAATCAGGGCATGAACTGAAGACAGAGTACCAATATCTAATATAATGCACAGACCTCATCTGATTCTTGTCAGTTGCTGCACCGATAGTCCTTATAAAAAAACAAACACATGGGCACATTCTGGAGAAGTTTTCATTCAGATTCATGAATTGTGTTTAGTTGTCATGTTTCTTTAGAGTGGTGTAAGCCATTCATTTAATAGAATGTTCCCACATTTGGGGCTCATCTGATGTTTCCTGATGGTTTGATTCAGGTTATGCATTTTTTTAGTTAAAAAAAAAAAAAAAAAAAAAAAAGTCATGCTCTGTCCTCAGGGTATTGAATGGGAGGCTCTTGACAGCTTCATCATGATCCAGAAGAGAGAAGCCTGGATCATCTGGGTAAGGTGATGTTGAGCAGGTCTCTCCACCATAAAGGAACTTTTAATGCTATCTTAGTGGAGGAGGATCCTTTGAGACCACATGCATGCTGTGTCTCAACCAATTCATTTCATAATCCAGCAAGTTTCCATACCTCCCAGTGAAATCCTGTCTTTGACCTTGGGCCCCTGCCTTACCCTCCACCAGTCCAGTGCTAGGAAACTGAAAACAAAGGATTTGCTTCTTATCCTCCAAGTATTCATTGGGGTGAGAGCTGCAAACCCCAAGCAATTCAGAATAAGGTGCACAGCAGGCAGGCTCAGCCAAGGGGTCCTCCTCTGAGGGAAACAGGAGGTCCTCGGAAACAAATGGACCCTGGAATCTGAATTAAGGGACAAGAAGAATTTGAATGGCCAGAAATCTGGAGAGGCATGAGGATCTGTATCCATAAACCAATCTTCAAGGTCCCAGTGGAATGCCGGGATAATAACCATCACCTCAGGAGTGATGATAGCCCCAAGGGAGACCAGAACCTCTAGGCTTATTTACTTCTGGTCTCTATTCAGAATGGGGCCAGGTAAACAGGGGACATTGATGAAAATGTACAGGCCATGGGCCATGGAAGATGATCTCCACCCCGCCACCTTTTGTACAGGCAGTAAACAATGCTAGGTGCCTGCTCTATGCCAGGTCTGATTTAATGCTGTAGTAGCTTTTGATTGAATGGGTGGATGTCTCCAACCCAGCAAACTGTTTTCTGTCCAGAGCTAATAAAGGTGTGGAAAGAATCCTATGTGAGCTTCTCTGTCTTAGAGTACATCTATGAAGAGATGGGCTGTGATCACTCATGTGATGCTCCACCTCTGTTCTTGCTCCTGTCTTATCACCTGACAGAGAGCTTCAGGTACACTAGAGTTGGGACCCATGAGACCTGCGCACTCTTCAGAGAAAGAAACTGATTCGAATTGATTTGTGCCTCTCGAAGAAAACCTGATTTCACTCGTCTGGCCTGCAATTAGACTGTGTATATTTCAGGTTTGAAAATCCAGCCAAAAGGCCTCTGAGCCTTGAGTCACACGAATACTCTGAAGAAGGAGACCTGTCCAGCATAATGACAACACTAAGACAGAGATCTGCTGTCAGGAAGACCTGGATCCAGCCCCAGCTCAGCTATACACACTAAGACCTCCACGGTCCACTGAAACTTACCTGTATCCTTGGGCTGAGAGGTGTTGGGAGTAACTAGGGTGGTGTGATGACAATTGATAAGTGCACTGTTTTGAACAAGGACTTGTGCTTTTTCAGCATATTCCCCACCCCTCCCTTGGTATCTTGTAAGTTCTTCAGGTCTGGGGTCCTCTGTTCTTCCATGCCTTCCAGGTTTTTGTCTACACAGCACCCACTCATCCTCGACACTTGGCTCAGGTGCCTGCCTCCTCTCCAGTCTAGGCTACTGCTTGCCTTCTCTCCTCTAGCTATCTGGCCCCTCATGGTTCCACCTGCAGTTGGCTTATGATTGTATAGGAATGAGGGAACAAGGGCAGCTGAGGTGTAAGCCAGGCCCACACTGCTTTCTTGCAATGTGATTTTGGGGCAAGTTACCTATCGTCCACGTTTCTGGTTGATTCCATCAAGGGAAGTGATACCAATTTATAAGACGACCTCCAGGATTACAGATGAAAACATCTGTACAAGGTACCTGGTAGGTAGCTGTGTGTTCACAGCCCTAATCTGCACCCCAATCCCTAGCCCAATGGTATGTGCACTCTGAATGGCTGAACACACTAGGGGGGAAACACTGTGTCCCAGTAATTTTCATTTAAAAATAAAACTGTAGAGCAAAAGTCTAATGATTGAAGCGGAGGCCCTGAGCAGGGCTATACGTGGTGAGGCTTAGGGCAAGTTTGTGGGGCTGCCCAGCAGAACCTCATGTTCATTTATAAGGCTACACATTCTGCCCACACTGATAAACATGACCCACAGTGACCTAATTCTTCAGGACTTTTTCTGATATCCAAGAGGAAAGTGGGGAGCAGAAAACAAAGATGGTAGCTAGTTCCTGCTCCCTTGATCTCATGTCAAAGTCTATGACCCCAAGAAATAGTTCCCAGGAAGAAGTAGGAAAGAGTCATGGCAAAAATGAATCACAGTGGAGATCCTTAAGACAAGAAGCACCTTCATGCCTTAGCTGGAGAAGCAAGAACCTTCAGAAGTGGTTAGTAATGGAGAATCAGTCAATCTTAAGAATCATCTTAGGGTTTCCCCCACCCCGAGTTTAGCATCCTGGTAAATGCTGACATAGCATTGAAAGCTTTTACATTCCCAGTAGCTGCAGAAAATGTTAGTAAATATAACATCTATTTTAATTTCCTCTTGTTAAAAAAGAAGCTAACTTGAATTTTGAGATCCACCCCCCCCCCAACTGTCCTTTCTGTCCCTATCACCACAGGTTGCTACCAGGGAGAAGAAACTATGCACATACTAGCCATCTGGAGTGCCCCTTCCTTCCCTCAGGAACTCCAGCTACAGCATGACTTCATCATGAGAAGGAAGAAGCACAGTGGTTGCCAACTCAGTATAGATATAGCCTTTTTATAAGCAAAGTAGAGATCTGAAGGTAATAGGTGATAAGAAGAGATGAATAGGAGTCAGAGTGCAAGGGGGAGGGGTGCAAAGAATATGCCACCAAGGAAGAATAAGAGCCAGAGAAAGACAAGGGGTGCAACAACAGCCCTTTGACACAAGCAACCTTATCAAGGGACTTACCTTTTTTAGCCACATTTTCCCCTTCAGGGACAGTGACATTATCACCATTGTGGAGATGAGAATCTAACTAAATAGCTCTCGACACAACATCTAGCACAAAGCAAGCACCCCATAAATGATAGCTATATCCATGCCTCAGACTGGAGTTTCCACAGCAAAAGTGAGTGATCCACCAAACCCCTCAGTGTCCCACTGCCAAGGCAATTCACTGCCTAGTTCTGTCTATCCCTACTAGAAAACCTATCTATCTGTCTATCCCTACTAGATAAAACCTGCAGCATGGTGTGACAGCGTATGCCTTAATCCTATAAGGTTGAGGCAAGTTCAAGGCCAGCCAGAACAACTTAGTGAGACTGGTGGGGGCGGGGCTGAGTTACTGCCACCAAGACACCAGGCATCTAACTAAAGGGCCAATATAAACTGGAAAAACTGGTGATGCTGGAGGGAAGAAGGACCTAGATCAGTCTCAGAGACTTCATTGGACCCCTTTGCTTACCAACTTAGCTTGCAGCTTGAGGTCACCCGAGCCAGGAAGATGGCCACAAGCAGAAGAAATTACAGCAGCCTTGGGGATGCTCATGGAGTAAGGAAAGAGCAGAGGGTGCTGGGGCATGGGGCACGGGGCATGGGGCATCAGATGTCAGCTAACTGGGGACCTGAATAAGAGCAACAAGAGCCAGATTTATATGCACCCAGCATGATAAGGATTATCCCAGGGTGATGTGGGCTGGCTGAGTTTTACAAAACACAACCTAAGTGACACAGTGTTAACTTCAAGTTCTGGGTAGGATCCCAGCAGTCAGTGGAACATAATTAAGGATGGGGAAGAAGATTATATATTCATTCTGCACATGTATTCAAAGATTCCTACTTGGAGGGCGGGAGGGAAGGAGTGTGTGTGTGTGTGTGTGTGTGTGTGTGTGTGTGTGTGTTTTACTTCTCAGTACTTTTGGGTGATATTATTGCCATTTAAAGAAATCAAGGCTTGCAAACATTAGCCAACTTTTCAAAGTGGCTCAGAAGGCACTCGGGGGAACTGGGAGTAAAATCCTGGTCTGAGTCACACCCCAAGCCACAGAGAGAGGCTCTGTCACACTCTCAGCTCTTAGACACAGGCCTTTCCACCCTCCCCTAATGCTGCAACTCCTGCTCGGAACACCATCACCATCAGCAGAGGTGAGGTCAAGCAGAATTCCCTAAAGAAACTCATAGGAAGGCTAGCAGGAGAAAGGATCTAGGGTTAAATGAGGGGTCTGGAGAGCAGGGGCTAGTTTAGACAGGTCTGGAGCAGCTGGGGGTATTGGGGACCAGAGGCAGGAGGCAGAGTAGTAAGAATTTGAAGGGAGGAGGGTAGGTGGCTTATGGTGATGGATGGGAGTTTGAAGCAAAAAACCCAGTGGGAGGAGTATGTTAGCTATGCAACTTACTCCACACGTGTCATTAGCACTACTTAAGAGACATTTTCAAACATGTGCCTCTTTGGAACAAACCCCAGTGATCTATAATTTGTCCTTGCAGGCAGAGTGACTCAGGAGTGATGACAAATCTAACTGCCAGAAGTTAATAGTCTATTGAAGGTGATACATCAATGGCAGCTAATAATTTGTGTTTGAGGAGAGATTCTATTCTGGGAAATGACCAAGTGGCATTCATGGTCCAGTCTGATGCTGTTGCCTTGGGCTGAGCTGAGATCAATTCCCACATCTCCGTTCATCCACCTTACCAGGCAGACAGGCAGGCAGGTAGACTGTAGATTTGAGCTGATTCACTACAGCCCCTACACCAGAAGGATCTGTCGAGGAGTGCCAACTTCCCCCAGTCACTACTGGTACTCACTGGGAGATGGAGAAGGTATAACACTGCTCAGGGATAGGCTCTGTCATGTTGGGTCCCACTGTACCCGTGCTCTGAATGTGGAAAGGCTGAGGAAAAATGGGACGAAAGCCAGATCTTTATAAAATCTAGGAGACAGGAAGGAAGTCAACGAAAGGTTTCAATGTTATTTTTATATTGGCAGCATTAAGAAGGGAGATGAGATGAGTGCAGGGGTAGGAAGGAGGAAAAGGCTGAGAAATCACAATAGAGGAATTTCTAAAAGGACTTTGCAAGACCTTGGGCATGCCCAGTCACTGACGAGATGTGGGAGATGGATTTAGGCTCACACCCAAAGGCAGGCACACCCTGCAGGATGGCCACACGGAGGCCATGTTGGCCAAGCTCTTACCAGCTATTAGACCTCAACACAGTGTAAAATGGGAGAAGCGAAGCATGTACCAATGAAGTTCCTTGTATCTGCTACATTTGACAAACAGACTCATAAACTGATAGGGGAAGCTGGGGTGGGCATGTAAAGAGCAGGGTGGAGCTATCTTTGTTTGGAGTTCTGCCAGAAATAAAAGGTTTATAGTAATGAACTGACTGACTCTTATAAATAGGGGCTCTATTAAGTGATAAGCCACACTGCAGGAGGGATATCAGTGGAGGGTTATAAGTTAAAGGATAAAAAAAAACAGAAATTGGTATAGGCTTCACTTGGACTATCTTGACTCTCTCTAGATCAAAGGTGCTTCGTTGGGAAGAATGAGTAAGCCATAGCTCTCTGCAGCCTTATGGAACATAATGTGGAAATTCTGAGCAAGCTTTCAAGGACTCTGTAGCTTGCTTTGGATGTCAACAGATTGCATTCTGTGCTCAATACATTGAACACACAGCAGTTGCTTAGTGTGTAGTCTTGCCGCCCAGGGTTTATTTTATACAACTGGCACATTTACACTGTGGCTATGGTGACTGATGGACATGTGTTGAAGAAGCAGAAGTAGCTCACAAGCATCCCAGCCCTTCTCTGGTAGCAACTCTAAGGGGCCCCACGGTCCTAAGCCAGAGCACCTCTATGGTGACAGGGCAGGCCAGTATCTCAGACACAAGGGTGACAGAAATAGGAAGTAAATACAAAGGATTAGATGGTGTGGTTAAGTACCCTGAGGCCTGGGAATAACTATCAGCTGACATTGGCTTTCTCTAGCTGGTATGAGGTATTTCAGCTCTTAATATCCTACAGAAACCACAGTTTAACATGGTGCAAGCCTCAAAACCTATAAACTCTCTCATTCCCCAGAGAATTTTTAGAAGATACCTTCCTACTCCTCAAAGTATTATATCAGGCATGCAGCTACTGGAAGTTAACTCTTCCAAGAAGTCTGGCTTCTGGGATGGGCAGAGCTGGCTTTCCCTTGGGTTCACATCCTGTTGGGAAGACCTGGGTGCATGGATTAATTTAGGGACAGCAGTCTACTCTCAGAACTACCCCTCAGTGGACTCACAGCTTTAAAGTTCTGTCCATACTTGCTGATACATGGAGGACTCTTTTTTTTTTCTGACACTTCCAGAGCCTGGATGAGACACATGGGGTGGGTGCTTGGCACCAGTAGGAAAAGTGGGAAGAGGATTGGTCCACATGTGCCAGGGATTGCTCTGCAGCTATTCTTATCACTGCAGTCACCACACTTGGAGGAGCCAAGCAGTACTGAAGCAATGAGCCATACTCCAAAGACGATGAATGGCCTCCTGTTCCCCATTCCTCCTGCAGACACTTTAAACTATATCCCTAGCTATAGACAGTGATGAGCTCTTAGATCCACCCATACCATGATCAGATTTCAGGGTTGCATGTTGAGAATGAACTAACACAGGAAAGAGAGAGAACATGGAGAAGGCTTCTCTCAGGAAGGTCCTGAGAAACATGTGGCTGGTATTCCTCTATCAAAGATGTCACCCAGGAGTCCCACCCCTGGTCTCCAGCAAACCCTGTTTCTTGTCCTTTCTCATTTGGGACATTATTCATCTGTTCCCAAGGCATCTAAGGTAGCTGAAGCTTATGTCATGTCTAAGTATGAATGGAAAGCTGTTGTGGGTTTTCCTGGTGCTGTTTGTTTTCTGATGTTAATTCTGCTTCCTCAAGAGGGGCTGCCCCAACTAGAAGTAGATCACATATTCAGATGATCTCACATGAACCTTCTCCCCATTCTAACTGGTCAAATAAAGTCTAGAGCCTGTGTTTGGGCAGTGGAAGGGAAAGGTGGGGTTGGAGATTTCAGAGAGTGAGGGAACGAGGGAGGAAGAAGACAGAGGAAGAGGAGGTGGAAGGAAGATGGAGCAGAACCACATGGCCTGGAGAAGCCGCAAGTAGCTTCTCATAGCTACTTATAGCAAGAGATCTCATAGCTGGGGAATAGAGTAGTGTAGTGGTAGATCTGCCAGTCCAGAAGTGCAGCTTATAAATCTTATTACTTAGTTGTATGTTTTTGCACAGGCTTAAGTGGGTTGGGGATTTACCATACCACAACAGAAAGCACTTATAAGAGGCTTCCCAGAGCAAGATTCCAGCTCCTCTTCCCAGACACTCCTCCTGGGACTCCAAGGGTCACACTCTTGTTTTTTCTATCTAGGCAAATTGTCCTGCTGAGTGCAGGGCCAAGAGCAAAAGGCTCAGTGGCAAAGCTGGGATTGTGTCCCCTCCCTTCACTGTCTCCTCCCCTAAGGCATGACATCACCCTACTCTAGGTCCATCTTCAAGTCAGACAACCTTCCTTTCCTTTTGTCAGAAAGAAAAAAGGACTGTGATATTTTTGCCTAGGCCTTGTGACCAGTTCTTCTCAGGAAGCCCATACCAAAATGGATTTGCAATGGAGACTGAGATATGCCAGTTGGGGTTTTCTTAGGGTGAACAGGCCTGGCTTTTATTGTTCCCACACACTGCTGATGTCACACTGGAAGAGAAAGGCCCTGGACAGACCTTGAAGCCTTAAAGCATAACTGAAAAGAACCTGAGAAGCACAGAGCAATAAGGACTCTTTGAGGTTTTTTGTTTTTTTTTTTTTTTAAACTGTGCTTTATTTAGGGCTAAGCTGGAGAAAGCGTCATCCAATAGTTACAGAAGGTTACAAGGAGTTTTAGGGAGTCAGTGTGAAAAGAGCAGTTGTATTGAACTGCAGCTGCTTTTTTTTTTTTTTAAACAACATCTGGACATCCTAAAAGGAGGAGTCAAGAGAAAGAAAAAAAAAAACAAATGAAATAAAACAACAACAAAACAGACCAAAAGAAAAGGTAGGAGGCCTGAGAGCAACCAGAATTTTGTTGTTCTAAAAGAAAAAAAAAAAAAAATGGTAGTTCCAAGACCCCCCTGGCCTCCAGATGGACATCAATGAGAAGCTCTTGAGGCAGAATGCAAAGCAAGTCTTCCCAAGGGTGCAAATAAATTATAATAAATATGTTATACTTTAAAATATATGTGTTCTTAAATAATTCAGTGTTTTTCTGATTCTGAGTTTTTTAAGCAATGTCTTTAACTGCTCTAAAGTCATTTACCAAAGATAAATATCGTGCTTTCATTAAATAGTTTTCCTTGTTTTTTCTCTATCATTACAATTAAAAGTCCTACAAAATATGCAAATTTATTTACAGAAAAACAGAGCCGGCATCATTTAAACATCCCTGTTTTTCAAAATTCCTTGTAAACAGTTTCAGAAATTCTTCAAAGATTGTTTGTTTTCTCTCTCTTGTTTAAGGTTTTTGTGTGTGTGTGTGTGTTGTCTAGTTGTTTGAAGATGAAAAGTTCCCAGTTCTCCCTGGCCTGGAAAGTCTCCGGAACAAGCACAGAAGGCGAGTGAAGCAGAGGTGAGGAGGGCAGAGAGAGCGCGCATGCGCGCGGCTCCCGGGCGAAGCGAGAGGCGGCAGGACGCTTCCGGAGCGGCGCTTCCGGCCGGAGCCTGCAGGTCTGGACAGTCCGGCCTGGCCCTTGGGGACCGAGTCCGACAGCACTCGCGGGGAGACGGGATCGATGCTCAGTCTAAACTCTACAGAAGTACAGTCCTACAACATCTGGGATTTTAGCATAACGCTAACTTCTATAAGGTTTTTTTTTCCTTTTTTAATTTTTTTTTGCTTTCCTCTAATTTTTCTTCTTCTATGATATAGGTATTTTAAACTTTTCCTTTTAAAATTCTGTACAACTATTATGATTTTAAGAGGGGGAAGATTAGAAGCATTTACAGACTTTCACAACAATTACCTTGCCTTCGAAGTCCCCTTGGTCCCCTCGTGTTCTCTTCATGGTTAATGACTTAATATCTTTGTTGCTTTCCCCAAATATCCACCAATCAATTTATCTAAACAGCTCCATCCAGACATATAATACAGAAAACCATAGGAAAGTTTCAGAGACTTCAATCGGGGTAATCAAAGCGCCTCTCAAAGTATCAAAGAACTAGTATCTTGCTGTTTTAAAAGCGTTGAAGCATTATTTTTTTTTCCTTTTTTTTTGTTCTTTTTTATTTTTTTTTTTTAATTTTTTTATTACATTTTCATAGAATCGCTCTAAGCTGTTTCAAGAACAGCCAGGAGGCTGGAAGGAGGTTGGTCTCCATTCCACCTCTAATTGACAGAGCTACACATCTGCAATAAAAAGTTTGGTCCTTTGGTCCCTAAATAGCTAAAGGAATGACAAATAGAGATGCTTAGCAGCGGCCTCCCAGCCGCCTGCTGGGGACGAGGCCCCATTGTACACTTGCCCCTGCCTGCCTCAGGCGCCTACGGGCAGGAAAAGCCCCAGGATGGGTTGACAGCAGCATCTCCTCCTAGTGCCCAGCCCGTCAGCTTCCCCATCTGGGCTCACGTTACTTCGTTTTAAAGTCGCAGGTTTTTTTGTTTATTTGTTTGTTTGTTTGTTTTATATCATTTTTCTTCTTCGTCGTCATCTTTATGTCATGTATATTTTTCCCCAAACACGAGCCCTCTGCACTCCATAGACGCTATACTTTCCTTGAAGAAATGTTACAGTCACACGGAGTGTCTGGAGTCTTCAGCTTGATTGGTATTGGCTGATATGTCAAAGGTGTCGTCCAACAGTTCTCATTTATAAATAGAGAGAGAAAGAGGTTTGTTTTTAATGTAGCCCGTTCAGCATCCTGCCCTAAAATGAAGAAGATCAGTGCTGATTAAGCCAACTGTGAAAACACAGAATGCATCCAAACACCAATAGGATCCTGCCTCTGGGGAAGATGGGATTTCTGGGGGATGGTAGGTGGTAAGGAAGAGAAACCAGTATGAGAATTAGTCATGATCATGATACAGCCAAAAAAATTTGTTCTTCTGTTCAGACTGAAAAACCACTGGGCAATCTAGTAGCAATGTTTATAGCTGGGCTTTAGTTATTGGAAAAAAAAAATTCTTGATTTGGCTTCCTTAAGAAGGGTTCTGGATTAAGAGACTGCTAGATCTAAGGGGAGAATTTGGGTCTGTGGAATATAAATTTGTCATTAAACTTGTCCCTAGGGACGTATCCCAGATACCATATGTATACAGAAGCCTAGCAAACAAGATAGCAGGATTGTGGCAGGCCAGCCCACTCCTCCCCTGCTTGAGAAAAACTAGGAAGAGGCTCACTGCCTCTCAATTGTTGCCAAATCCTTGCCCAGTTTCTAGCCAGCCACTTCTTCCCCAAGGTTAGTACTGTTTGCGAGGCTGTGTGTGTATATATATGCATATCTGGATATATGTGTAGAACATATTCACCTGCACATATGTGTATATACATGGATATGTGTGTATGTGTATGCATCTATGCACACACATATGCACATACATAATACTTTTCTCATACATGCCAGGGAATTTAGAGGAAATTCAGAACTTCCAGGGATCGGATGGGAGAAGCTAAAAGAAGGTCAAAATAGATTTAATCATCAAACTTAAATATATTAACTGAAGCAGTTCTTGGATTTTTGTTTCCAATGGTGGTTTTTGTTTAGTTTTGCTTTTAAGGAAAACAAAATCATGATCTGACTAGAATCAGAAGGCGAATGCTTAATCACCGTGAATTAACAAATGAGACTAATCTCCATTCTAGCAAGCAGCTTCCACTTATACATGGGGGTGACTGGTTACATCAAGAAAATTATAACTGCAAAGCCCCTACTGGAGGGGACAAGGTCATGCGTGTGTCAATCCATGCTGGCAGGTTTCACACTGTTGATTCAACAGACAGCAAACCGTACACAGCAGTCTAAACAATTACAACACCAAAGAAAATCATAATAAAATTAAAAAAAAAAACACTTGTCAAGGACCCTTTTTCAGTTGTAAATAATAAGATGCATTTTGCTTTGTTGCTACTGTTTCTTCCAGACCAACCAAAAATGCCCTCCCATGTCCCCGGCCACCCTTCCCTCCCCACATTGAATTTAGCAGAAATGGTTACAATACAAACCTTACAATTTTTACCAGGCTCTCTCTCAGAGATCTCTGGCTTTTCACTCTAGCTTTTTGGCTTAGAATTTTTTATCTTTTTTTTTTAACTATAGATATTTTGGTTTTCATATTTCCTTTTAGGTGAGATTTAAAATAGACTAACTGGAAAAAAGACCAAACCTAGGAAAATGTCAATTGAAAAAGGCCCCCAAATTTCTAGAAAAAAATAAAATCACAATATTTTCAAGTGCAAGTAAATCAACCACGCAGAAATATTTTAAGATGTTTTCCTTATTTTTAAGAAAAAAAAAGAATGGTTTATACAGTTAAATGAGCCCATGTTTGATAATTGAGGAATTTGTCTTTTTAGTTTTTCTAATTTTTTTTTTTTTGTTTTTTCGTTTTTGGTTTTTTTTTTTTTTTTTTTTTTATTTATATATGTGACATCTAGAGAAGCATTTAAAAAAAAATAAAAATGCTGAACAAGAAAAACCAAACAACAGAAACTAAAACCACTGCAGGCACCAAGAACAAAACGCAAATGAGCACAGCAAAGAGACCGTGGCAGCACAAGGGTTAAGAAAATGCACGTGTGATCATGACTGGCCAATCATCCACGGGTACGACATCCAAGGAAAACGCTCCAATCACAGCACCTCCACGAAACTTGACGGCAAGTGTCATGCAACCGATTCTTAGCCTTGTTACATGACGCCATCATGTCACACTGTGAACTTTGAGTTGATTTGAACTTACGGATGGGGGACTTTTCTCCACTCTCATGTCATTACGTGAACTTTATTCCTAGCTCAGCGCGAGACTGTGGTGGATTTGACTGGCCCTGGTTGGGTTGTTGGAATTTGGTTGAATGACAAAAGAAGAAAAGATTTATATATATATATTTATATATGGAGAGAGAGAGAGAAAGAGAGAGGGGAACAAGAGAGTGTGGGGAGACGGGAGGGATGGGAGGGGGAGGGCAAGTGGGAGCAGAGGGGGAGGAGGGGCCAGGGGAGGGTTGAGGGCAAAGAAGGGGAAGAATTTAAAACAAAATCAAAAGGAAAAAATATTTATACAGCACCAGACCACAGCATCAGTCTAAAGCTGATGAGAAAACAGCAGTCAAATCATAAGGGAACCAAAAGGAACTCAAAGGGATGGAGGAAGCCAGCAGACACAGGACATGAGCACAGAACACACACGTACACGTACAGCTATTTATGCAGACACATGGCACACCATGAACAGGAGCAGAACCTCACACGGGGCCCCTAAGGGCACCCATCATGCGTTGGGAAGAGGAAGGGGTACAGGCATTTTAGTGAGGGGGGCCAGAAAAAAAAATCTACCAGCCCCTCACACCACCATAGCCAGCAAGCAGATCTTGGGGAACAAGCTCCATTAACACCTTGAGTTCTTTTTCCCCCACATGTAGTGTTCTCCTCACCTGAGGGCCTGCGGGGGAGCCACTGTGCCCTGGTGGACGGTGCAGGTGGGAAAGGTGAGTCTCCTGAGGTACTTTGCCACCACAGCGGAGTCTACCTGGACAGCACCCCCCAACCTGTAGATCCTAACCTCAAAAAGGGTGTCTCTAGGTGGCAGGGACACTTCTACGCTCATGCCTCTTTGCTCTGGCAACCTCTTTGGTTTAGAGTATATTTTATCAAAGTCCCCGACGTCCTGTAATGTCCTGAGCACTGCCAGTTTTCTGTCCTGAATACCTCAGACTCTGACTCAACCACCAGCTGGCCAAGCCAAGGCTGCCTTTATGCTTTGAGGTCCCCAGAGAGGCCAGCAGCTCTGACCTGAGAAAGCGCCATATAGAGAGCTGGAGGGTGGGGCTGCAGAAGGCAGCGCTGGCCTTGCCCCTGTTGCTCTTTCCTTGGCTCTGTGGACCTCTCCTCCATTCTCCCTCTACTCCTTGCCTTCTCTACACTATCTCCAGCAGCTTTCCCAGCGGACCCAGCTCCCTAGCAGGAAGGAATCCTCAGGGTTAAGAATAAAGGCTTTCCTCTGTAGGTAACACCATGATACTCACTTCTGGGATTTTCTTGTATCTATCCCACTCCAACTCCCATCCTGAGGTTGTCTGTGAGTTTGCTCCTTGCTCCCTGTTTTTCTGCAGCACTCAAGCCTGTGCCAAGACCTGCACATCTCTATTTTGTCTCCAGGGTCTCCAACCCACAAGCCCTGTGCAAACCACTTCCAGTCTCTGTCTTGGTTTCCCCAATGGTGGAAGGGAAGCCTAGCATCTCACAATGTTACTGTAGATAAGTTGTCCAAGCAACTGGGCCCACACATGGCCTCCAGCTAAGCCTTCCCAGAGGCACCACCCAAGCCCTCTGTCTGTCAGCTTGCACTGGGTTCTTTGCTATTCCAGCATCCAATCTTTCACCCACCCACAGCATCCTGATTGTCACCCTCTACCTTTCCAACCCCTCAGAAAAGCTCCTTCAACGTCCCCTCACTGCTAGGCTGCTTGGCCACAGGGTCCTTTTGGCATAAGGAGAGGCCTAAGAACTAAGGAGTATATTGCCTTGGGGGCAGGGGGTCAGCTCTGGCAACTACAGTGATAAGATACCCTGGCTCTAGAGCCAGAACTCAATAACCCCACTCTGCTCTTTCTGTCTCCCCAGCTTCAGTCCAGCTGTTCCTTGGTCTCAGACATTGTCCTTGGCACCTGGACTCAGACCTGAATGCATACAGCCTGTCTTCTCAAAACTGAATCAGGGAACCCTCATATACCTCATTTCTGCTATACTGGGCCAGAGACACAAAGTACGGTCTCCCATTTATCCATCCCCCTAGGAGGTACCAGTACCTCACAGAGTACAGAGCCCTGGAGATGATAACTGGGTCCTGACCAGCATATGCAAGCTGAGATCTAGTCTGGAACATTCTGGCCCACCAACTTGAACCAGGCAGGACCATTTCATAGATACCATCTAAAATAGGTTGACTCTAGCCATAGGTGACCCAGACCTCAAGCTATAGTCTAGCCTTGCACAGGTTGGGTACACATGAGGCCCAAATAGCCAGTGAGACAGGAGACCATCAAGGGAAGAGAGCATTGTTGTCCCCAACCTCAACCCTACCCTACCGGGACCTCAGTCTGTGGAACCAACTGCAGCCATGTTATACAGCTACTCTGCCTGAATCTCTCGTCCCCAGATTTGGGTCAAAGTAGCTCTGACTTGGCCTTGGACCATCAAGCCTGCTTGCACATCCCAACTTACTACTACTCAGAGGCCGGCTGCTCCCAGCTCCACCTGGTCTCTCAAGCCTCTGTTCAGGTTTCCCTCTCCTAATGATGAAAGCTCCAGCTTACACGTCATCACTTGTCAGTATATCCCCCTGACCTTTGACAGATATACCACATTCTTCTGAATTCTGTGTGTGTGTGTGTGTGTGTGTGTGTGTGTGTGTGTGTGTGAGAGAGAGAGTATGTGTATGTGTATGTGTATGTGTATGTGTATGTGTATGTGTATGTGTATGTGTATGTGTATGTGTGTGTGTGTATGCATTGTTTCTTCTTGGCAGCTCCTGGGCTGCCTTGGATAGCTCCATCTTCTCTTAGACTCCTTCTACCACAGCTTCCACACTCTTGGGTTGCAGAGGCAGTGTCATTAAATACTACCTGAGTGAAAACTAAACTGTAACTTGATCATAGGGATGATGTCCCATCACAGCTTAAGAGCCTACCTAGGGAGGAGGTAATCAGATGGCGGGTTCCAAAGAAGCTCGGGATACTGTGGGTAAGCAGAGCTATGATGAGGGCAGTAGTCTCCCATTCACCTTACTTGAAAGGAAACTAGGCTCCTGGCTTCAAATTTTGGCTCCATCACTTACTGTGCTCATCTGTAAGGTAGGAATGCTGACACTTCTCCCCTGAGAGGGAGTCAGAGCTAGGTAGCTACATGGTACCAACTGTTACCTGTCAGCACAATGCCTCGTATATGAAAGTCTGTGGTGGTCATCTTCATGGCCTCCCAAGTCTGAGTGTCAGCTGGATCTAGCCTATAGTCCTCTTACTTCACACTTCACACAGCACACTTGCCTTCTTCCGCCCTTCCTCTAGGAATTTCTGACTAAGAGGTATTCCTCTTTCTTGAGCCATAAGGGTAGGATAGGAGCTGCTAGCCAAAATACCTACATGCCTCTCCAAATCATCTGATCACCTACAAAATCATGGTTTCCTTAGTGAGGAAGTAGAAGTCTGGCATGCACCTTGGAGCTTCCTGACTGAGCAGTTCCTCTCTGGGAGCACATCCATCTGGTGGCTGCAGATTGGTACCTGTGTGTGCATTCCTCTGTGGTGTAACCACTCACCTCTGTATCCCCAGACCTGGTCTAATACACACACAAAGTGGTGCTTAGATCCTGTGAACTACCATGCCCCCATCTACACATAAGGGACAAACAGGCAGGGCTGGGAGTGAGGAGGCCAGAGTCAGCTTTGCTCTCTCAGGAATACAGTGTTAGGTTAATGTTCACTCAGAGGGAAAAGCCCCCTGCTCTGGCTGGTACAGAAGAGTTTCTTCTGGTGTCTTTACCCCTGTAAGGAAGTGTGCAATGATAGAAAACCAGAACCTGGAGATTACTCCTGGTCCGGAACTTCTCTTGCATGCCTTAACTCTCACATGCCCAATCTTTCTTACAGACTCTCTGCTCTCCTGTCACTAGGGCTGAATCGTAGGTGGCACCTCAGGATCCTCTCTCCCTTCCATACCTTCTAATGTGTCAGGATGCATCTTTGGCTCTACTTTCAAAGCCAAATGTGTCTACGTTCACACTGCCTGATCTGCCCCGTACTAAGGTCAATATAACAGATTTCTGTGGCAGCCCTCACAGCCTAGCATCAACCTAACAGCAGGCTACCCCAGCTCCCCTGAACAACTCTCCACACCCCTTCCCATTTGAGAGGAGGGCTTAGTCCATGCAGTTGCCTGCAGGCTCCAAGCAATGGTTGTCCTCTCCCCTGGGCTGCTCCCACTTCTCATCCCTCCCTGCAACACCCTTAGCCCCCTGCTTGCTCCTCACACATGCTATCCCTGACTTTGGGGGGTGGGGGGGAAGGCACTCATCTCCAATATCAACTCAGACTGGCCTGGAAATCTTCAGCTACCTTCCCCATACTACCTACCAGTACCAAGTAATCTATATTCAACTCTCCCTGTGTACCCAACACAGTGCCTGAGGCACAGTGCTGCTAAATAAAAGGAGGGGTGGGAGGAGCAGCCAGAGCAAGAAGATGCAAATGTGGCCTTTATCTCTGGTCTGTAACTAAGCTGAGGATTACTGGTGTGAGCAACATCAGGGGAACAGTAGAGGTGGACCCTGATGGCCTGGAGCATTCCCTCAGTTCCTTTTCCCCCAATCCGCTCTGCCCAGGAGAACACTAACTGCCTCAAGCTGACAGACAAGGTCAAAGAGAGTCAAGCCTGGGCAGACCGAGTAGGGTTCCCAAACTTCCAACACTACCTCCCTTCCTTAGCAATGTGTCCTCCAGCTGCATTTCCTCCTGCTAAAATTCCTTTGAAAATCTCTGTCCCTCCTGTCCTGACTAAGCTAGAGCAGCTACTGGGGAAGGAGTCAGGGAGGAAGCCCACAGCTCACTTCCAACAGAGCATGCGTGAGCCAGGGAGCCTGGGAGAAGGCTCACCCTGAGGCTCTTCCTCACTGCAGGGTCCGAACTTGCCATCTGCCCACCTAGGGTCCCTGGCTAACAGGACCACAATGCGAGCCTGAAGGCGCAGGACCAAGGCTCTGCTCACTTTCTCAAAGGTTCCTCACTTCTACCCCTTTTGGCCTGGAGGCGGAGGGGACAGCCAAGCCTGGTTCTGCCAGGGTGGCCTTAGTTCTATGCCTGTGACGTGGACCTTGAGCCAGGAGTAGGTTGGTCAGGGCGCATCGGGTCCAAGGCACAGGTGAGGGCCGGGCCCAGGAAGCCCTGAGGAGGCGACGGGTCCATCCAAACCTCCCGTCCCTACGCCCCGCCGCCCATGGTTACCTGTGCGAGTCCTGGTCTCCCCCGGGGGACGCTCCCGCCGGCGCTCAGTACGGGCGATTGGCGTCTTTGGGCCGCTTCAGCTGCACCTTGAGCCTCTTCATGCCTATCTGGAAGCCGTTCATGGCCTGGATGGCGGTCTGCGCGCTGGCCGGGTTGTCGAAGCTCACGAAGCCTGGCGAGACACGAGGGACCAGGGCCTGGGTTTCCACGGGGCCGCCCGGGGCCGCTGCAGGCGGGAGGGGAGGGGAGGGGCGGGGCTCGAGGCTCCGCCCCCGGCCCGGCCCGGCCTCAGCCCCGCCCCTCCGCCCGCAGGCCCCTCCCGGCCTGGCGCCCGGGCCCGGGCTCGGCTGCTCCTCGGCTCCCGGTGGCGCCGGCGCCCGCCCACCCCCCACCCCGGCCGGCCCGCCACCTCGGCCCTCTCCTCCCGCGGGAGAGGGCGGACACACCTGCGGGCGGAGGAGCTTATTGCACACTGTCCTCCCTGACAGGAGGGGGCCTGGCAGCGGGAGGGCACGGGGTGCCGGCCTGGGGAGAGAGAGGAGTGCGAGGGCCGGGAGGGAGGAACGTCGGGGAAGCCACTCCACCGCCCGGTCACCCCCACCAAACCCGCCTCACCCCTGGGGCTGTGCGCAGCCCTCGCCACTGTGGGATCTTCCTAACTAAGCACACACCATGTTCTGTACCAGCCTTCCTAGGGAGATAGAGCGCCTTCCACTACCGTTCTGCTCTGCGCTTCACTGCTAACCAACACCGGCAGATAGACCGGATTGTGGCTTAAATTGGGAAGTCGCGGTTCCTCATACAGACACCATGGGCCCTTGAGTAAAGGGTTTCTGTGGTCCAGCAGGCTATATAGTCAGGCCGCTAGGGACCAGAACGAGGGGCATCAAGTAAAAGCATACCCTCTTGCCACAAACTCTCCAGGAAATAAACCTTCAGAGCTTTGTTTAATTCATCCCATTTCTGCTGTAAAAATGAACCTAGGTCCTAACCTTTGAAACTCATTTTGGCTGACATGCTCAGGCTACACACACAGCATGCTTGCCTCCAGATGACGATGAAATACATAAGAGATCATTGTGTGGCCAGACCCCATGCGAAGTAGCTTTCTTTCTTGAATATTTGCTATGTACCTTGGGCCTGCCCCTGACTTCATGCTAACATAGCTACACCCTCTCTCCTGACCTTTTCATCTCGATTTCCTGCTCCCCCGTTTTCCATTCTGTCTCCCCAGACACTGCCTACATCTGGCCCTTCTCACTTCCTCTTGTTTCAGGCCTGCAATGCTCAATTTATTCATGCAGCCATGGATCATGAAAGATGGAAGAAGAGGGTGCGTGTGTCTCACTTGTGCATATGTGGATGCACTGCATGCAGAAATGATGAGAGTCAGAATCGGAGCACAAACAAACAGAGCATCGATATGCAGAGCAAATCAGCTGACTAATTAATCAGCCTCCAGTTGTGCATCCCTCCACTAACCTGTGTGTCTGATGACTAAAGTCAGGTGCTAAGCAGACCGGAGCAAGTTTTCAGTGTGAGTGTAAGTCTGTCTTCCCTGCTGTCCCCAGACTAAGGAAGATAGGTGAGTCTCTGTCCCTTCCTGAGTGCACCCATTCTCCACCCCCACATGGACACCTTTGGTACTGACTCTACTTGGACACTCAGATTTGGTGGCTCTTTCTGACAGAAAGAAGGGCAAAGCTGAGAGAAGAAGCTCAGAGCTGTCTGGGATGAAGCCAAAAGGAGAGATGGCCACCTACTTGATAGAAGTTTGCAGCAGCCAGCTTCCTGGAGAAGCAAGTGCTTTCTGGGAGCCACAGAGTGTTTCTGAGCCCAGGAGAACAGACCCTCCTCCTCTAGCTTCATCAAACAACTTCAGTCAAGGCAAAGTCTACCTGCAGCCTGGACACCCCTGTGAGGAGGATTCTGGGCACTAGGTCCCATATTTGTTCCTTTGCCAGAGAACCTCCTATCCCACCCTCAAGAAGTTCCTTCCTCCCCCAAACTGAAAAGCTTCAGAGGTAAGATGTTCTCTTTCCAAGGTAGGGGCGTTTGTGCTATGTATTCTGTCATAAAGCCCTGGAAAGCTTTGCTAATATTTATGCAGGCTCTGAGGGGTGGAGGTTACCACAGGACCATGGTTATGGCCACAGTCTTCATAAGAAAAGGGGCTATGGCACCTACAGAAGGTCTCCTGAGAATGCCATGCTTCTGCCATTGACAGTCTCATAGACCCTTCCAGGGTGGATCCCGTGGAAATAACTACAGCATCTCTACTTTGTAAACAAGGGCACCGAGCTTCAAAGTGTTCAACAACTTGCCCGTGAGTGAGCACTAGAGGTCTGCTACTACAGGTCTCTGAGAGGGTCGAGGGAGGCAGAAGGCTCTGACCCAGGAGGCCCGAGTGGCTTAATGGGGAGCAGAGGCTAGACCAGCATGACAGAAGCCTAAGGAAAAAAAAAAAGAAATTAAGTAGAGGTGTACAGAAGACGGTTTCCAGCAGAGAGAAAAGAAACCTTGGTCCTGGAGAGCATAAGTAGTCTTAGGGACTAAGTGTAGTTTGGGGAATAGACACTCAAATAACCTTGAAAACTGGGTTGTGTCCTGAGGGACAGCCAATAAAGCAGATGTGATCTGGCTGGAGGCTCTAGAGGTGTTCTTTATGTGTTGTCTGTGATGTAAATGACACTTGTGACTTCCAGTTGGGCTTTATATACATCATCTTAATCCCCCCCCCAAAAAAAATTGCCAAATGGGAGAGGCACAGCTATGTCTTTTTCTCTGTTTTTCCATAGCCAAAGAGGAATGAGACACTGGGGCAACTCTGTGTGATCGAAGAAGCATGAGTTTCCTGTGATAAATGCCAGATGGGAGTGCCCAAGGGGGACTGTCCTAGGGGACACACCCTGAATCACCAAGATTTTCATGATTCCATACTGGAAAGTCCTTATACTTAATGCTTCCCGGTGTTTCTCCACTCTGTCTTCCTTCCCTCCACCACCCCTATGTTCCCTGGCTGTCCTCATATCCCCAGAGTCTGAGAGTCAACATGAAGCTTTGGCAGACTCATCCCTGGCTCCATGCAGGCACTCTGTAGGTTCCATACTCTTGGGGACTCATGAGTAGATATTGCCCTAGAAAAATGCTCTGATGGAGGTATATGGAAAGGTGGAAGATGGACCAAGAAGGAGTTGAAAGAAGAAGCATGAGCATGAGAGAGGATCCCATGACATCTGTCTGAATGAGGATACCACATTTATAAAACCAGACATAGAATGCCCAATCAAAGACTTCTCACAGAATGGCACTGTCTAGTGCAGTTCTTTCTAGCGAATACTGTGAGCCCCTTGTCTCCCAAAGCCTCATCCCCTGTCCTGTCCCTCTTCTCAGTCCAGCCACGTGCCCCTCCTAGCCGTTTCTGACTTCCTTACTGCTTCACTGCTTGGCATCTTGCTGCTGTTAAGTAGCTGTGGTTTCTTTTGGGCTCAGAACTTAGACTTCCTGAGGGCAATCTCCTCCTGGCTCCTCAACAGTGCCCACTTTGGTGGCCTGGGGTGGGTGTAAGGGTGGGGTCATGGTGTGGCATGAAGGGAGCAAGGTCCAGGGGATGCATAGGAAAGGTGGCAAGACAGAGAGGCGGAGAGATGGTTGAAGGGCAGGTAGCTAGGACTTCCTTGGGTTGACTGCCTCTGGATCACTGGCTTTTGCCCTGGGGGCTCAAACCAGACTCTGAACATGAGAGGCTGTTGGGAAGATGAGTTGTGCTCTCTGGTTCTGCATGCTATCCCGCCACCCCCAACCACAGTGACCCCTTCCCTTTCTTGGCCACATGAACTGGGCTTTGGGGCTAGAAGGGGATTTCTTGGGCTGGGAGATGGGAGCTGAGTGTGGGTAGAAAAGCTGAGAAGCCAAAGGAAGAGCAGAGCAGAAGAAAAGGACTGAGAGATGGAGGCTGGGCCCAGGAGCACCTGGGGCAGTGTGAAGGAGCAGGAGGAGTCGGAGGGAGCAGCCCCCATCCTAGGTGAAGCTGAATGGTTTGTTATCTTTACCCACCAAAGCATTTACTTTGGTTAGTCGCCCGATCCACAAACACTTTCGAGGAGATGACATTACCGAAAGGGAGGAACATCTGCATCAGCTCAGCGTCCCCAAACTCCTGGGGCAGATGGTAGATGAGCAGGTTACAGCCCTCGGGCCCTGCGGGGAGGGGAGGGGGTTGGGCAGGGAAGAGGGATATGGGGTGGGGGAAGAAAGAGACAGAGGAAAGGTAAGCGAGTTAGGCAGTGTAGCAGGGAGGGGAGGGTGGGGCTAGGGCATGAAGTGCTTCAAAGAAGCAACCCCCAAAGAATGGGGGAGGTTTACTGAGCCCCAAGTATTAGCTCTAATCTCCACTTGGCTGTGGGTAAGTCACTGGATCTTTCTGTGGTCTTTTAGCAGCATCAGTGTGAGCGTCCTAGCAGCTCTGGCGTGACTATGCCAAGACCAGATCAGCTGTGTCTCTGGAAACGAGGTGCTGAGGAAAGATCACAGAATTTGTGGTTATTCCCTCCTGCCCAGTCTATGTTCTGGGAAGGGTTGAGAAAATGGCCCTCATCCTATGCTGGTGACACTTCACTTTCTCTCCCATTCAGACTCAGCTCAGACTGGCAGAGAGCTTACGAGACAGTACGTAGGCCCAGTTCTTTGCCTGGCCTGTAGTCTTCACATAGATTCCTTCAAAAAGCCCGGCTACCGTGGTCCATACCTTACATTCCCTCCTAGTCTTGATGACAGAAAACAAGATTTTCCCTTCCCGATCCACAGAAACATCTTCAGGCTCCACGGTTGTCAGGGCACCCCTGAGCTGCCTCCTGTCATTTGAACAGCAGCCAGAACACTTCCACCCTGGGGACATCCTTGGGCTGTGCTAAGCACTTTGTATGGGACTCACCCCACCCTCTGCATCCTCTGGCTTAATTACACTGTCACTACTTTGCAGCTGAAGAAACTGAGTTCTAAAGAGATTAAGTCAGCTGCCAAAAGACATCTTGGTGGTGGTGGAGGAGGAGGAGGAGAAGGAGAGTGAAGCCTGGATATGAACCGGGGTGTAGCCTTCATAATGTGAGCTCTACTTTCTGCCTATCTGTCCTGAACCCTAACTTTCCAGGCTTCTTTGTGTTTTTGGAACTTGCAGATAGAGCTGTGTATTTTTTACAATGGTCAAAGGATCAATTTTAACCACTTAAGTGGAACTCTTCCCTAGTCTGTGTCCTGTCATCTTACAAAGCACCTGCCATGTATCCTTCAGACTTTGAGGTGACTTGAAGTCGCTTCAGTCAAGACATCTAAACATGAACTCCAGTGAAGGCCACAAGACATTAACATGGCTTGCCACCAACGACATGGCTTAGGCAGCCAGAATCTATTGTCCTAATCACTTAGGACCAGTGGGGCAGCCAGATAATCCACCATGGGGACAAATAACTGGCTCTGGATGCTCTTCTGCCCTCCCACTATCTTCCTCTTTCTGACTACCTCACCACTTCCAGGCCCAGAGCTAGAAGAAGATTCCCTTGCCCGATAAAGCCACCTGCTAAGCCACTGACCTTTCCTGTTCCCGGTAGCCCCTCCTCCTAGAACCTCTGTCAGTGGATGGTGCATTCAGAACAAGGCAGAGGTGTGCTTCCTTTCCACCACCCAAGCTTTGGTGGCCCTTCCTTTATCCTGTGTGCTCCAACCATGTTCTTGCTTCTGTATGCCAGCTGAATGTACCTCTTGATGGTCCCTTGATAGGACCATCTTGGAGGAAGAAACCACCATGAGGACCAATCTAAGTCATAGTCCTCCAGAATTCCTCCAGACCCTCTCTCCAAACTCTAGCTCCCTGAGACTTCTTCTGGCCTTTCCCTTCTGGTGACAAGTCTGTATTGGGCTGGTTTTTTTTGTTTGTTTGTTTTGTTTTGTTTTTTGTTTTTGTTTTTGTTTTTTTTTGTTTTTTGTTTTTTTCTTCTTCACATCTGAGAGTTTTTTTTTCTTCAACAATAAGGTCACTCACTATGGCAGGGCCATCTGCCTTCTCCCATCCATGTCTCTCTTGTGGTCCAGCATATGCCTTCCCTCCTGTTCTCATCCACACTCTTCACGGCTTCCTTGGTGGCTCTACCCCATGCTGAAAACTGCCTTGGAATTAGGCCCCTGACTCCAAATTTAGACTCCTCTATGGCCCTTCAGAGACATCAGCTCAGTCCTGTCTGCAAGGTGTGGCTGAAGGCTCTCCTATGTTACCCTAACTGGGATGGTAGGAGCCACTGTTGTCCCCATGATTAACAATGATCTTGTATCCCCCACCTCTTTCTGCTTTGCTTCATTCACAGAATCCAGTTCAACCAGAGCAATGGTGACATGTAGCTTCAGAGACAGTAAGTTGCTCTCCCTGACCACACATAGACCCAGGCAGAGCTGCAGCCGTAGTCATCCCAGAGATCCTGTGCCATCTGTGCAGCAGGTGGCCTGGGGACAGGCCCAGGGATCTGTTGGTTTTCAAGCTCAGCTCAAATACTAGGAGCTGGCAGGAGGGTTCTACCCAGCTACCACTGCGTTCTAGGAGAGGTGAGCGTGACGTAAGAGATCTCTGTAATGGAGCTGAGGGAATACAGCCTTCTTTCCTATCCAGGTTTCATATGTCCAGTGGGACCTGGCTTTATGTGCTTCTGCCTCACCTTTCTTCCTATCTCCTAGGCCCTAGGCTCACCTTATGCTTGGTAATGTCTTTTGTTCCTAATGTCCCTTACCTGTAGCACATTATCTCTCTACTTCAGTGTGCTAGAGTCTTCCTCCTTCCAAGCCCAAAACCTGCTCCCAATGTCATAACTCAATGGTGTATGCAGCATGATCCTGTATATCATGGCTAGGAGAAAGGGATGGGTCTATGGAATATTTTGGCTCCAAGAAAAGGACTTGTGGACTCTAAGAGGATTGTAGCACAGGACCTCATATTGGGAGCAGGGTGTGGCTAAGGTTGCAGAGTTGTAAAAATTATGAGAAGAAGGTCACAGCTAGATCCACAAGGTAGCACAGAATGGGAATTGGAAGCAAGGGGGCAAGGAGCAGGAGAGTTGCATTTAAAGACAGTGGTGAGGGCTGTCATGTGTGATGAGTGGTTATGGCACTAAGGGACAGTGTGTGTGTGTGTGTGTGTGTGTGTGTGTGTGTGTGCGCCTGTGTTTGCATGTGCATGTGTTTGCATGTGTGTGTATGTTTGTGCTGTGCATGCACAGTAGAGTTTGGGGGTTCATAGATTTTTAAGACAGATTCATGGAGGGGTCTGAGTACAATGAGAGATAAGCAAGTAATGGGAGCCATGTGACCTTCGGGTACAGCTCTCTGCTCTGGGTCTGGATGGAGTACCTGCTCCATCCCTTGTGGCTCTGACCTAACTGAAGAAGGTCTGGGCTGCAGGAAGGTAGGCCCCATGGAAGGCTCTTCGGGGGAAGCAGGGCCTTGAGGGTCTGCCCCTCTCTGCCCAGCTCAATGATGGAAGTTGGTTCTCAGCTATTGCAGGGCATGGGGATACGGAAAGGGAAAAGCCCACCACAGACCTCTTGGGTCCTGGGTACAGGAAAGCAGACCTAAGTGAGTTTGATACACACATTTCTCTAAGAAACTGTCCTCGCTGTTTTATATAAGTGATGGAGAGGAGTGATTTGTGTGGAGTCACCTAAGCAGGAGGTGACCAATCCAGGGGTCAGACCCAGAAGGGTGTAGTTTGAAATACATACTTGCAATCATTCAGGAACTACAAGTCTGTTAGGGGTCTCTCTCACCAAAAGGATTTGGAGCAGTGGGTTCCCAAAGTCCTTTTGGAGTAACCTAAACTCCAGATCACTGATGTAATCTGCTACAGCGACCACACATCTGCCATTCAGAAACCAGTGGAACATGCCTTGTGGACTTCTGGGACAGGTGTTGTTACAGGTCACTATTACCAGGAGGTGAAGAAGATAGGGTCTTGTTGATGTCCTTGCTTCTCAAGCCCATCTTTCTGTGGCAGGGCTTCTGAGACAGTTGTTCATACAGTTTTTTTCTCTTGCTAATTCTGTGGCTCCCTGGTTACTGGAAGGGAACCCAATGAGTGACATCAAGTGGGTTCTAACAAGGCTCTGGTCTTGCTTGTACTATTCTACCAACACTCCAACGTCCACACACAACCTTCCAGGGCATCCCTCTGCACTGCCACTGCACTGCAGCTGCAGACACCTCATCCTGCCCGTGGAGCCTATCCAGGAGTGCCGCCTTTCTCTCCCGATCACCGGGATGGTATATGTGTCCTGCACAGGACAGACTTGCCTCCATTGCCCAGCCCTTCTGGCCACGAGCATTATTTCCCCTGCCCTCCACACTGGGCAAATCCTACCTTTCAAGGAAGACAGGCGTCCTCTACTTCTTCCTACAGCACCTCACTCTCCTGCCCGCCTCAGGCTAGTCACCATTTCCTTCTCAGTGCTCAGGGTTGTGAAGGCTGCCCCATTGTTGGAGCCTCACCTCCTAGCTCTGCTCTCACTCACTGGACACACAGCAGATGGACCGTAGATGAACGCCCCAGAGAGTAAGCCTGTGTATTCTCCATCTCCATAAAACTGAAAATTCCCTGGAGCTGAGACAAGGCCTCTGCCAGCAAATAGATCCTCAACCTCTTCTAGGTCTTGTTTAAGAGTGATGGAGCAGGCTTGCGGAAGAAGGAAAACATTCCCATTCTCAAGGGCTGGTTTTTAAAGACCATGGTACTTGTAGGTGAGCTGTGTCAGACCACTGGCAAATGACTGTGGGATGTGGGGAAGGGGCGTGGTCTCTGGTCATCTGCCCCTGGACCAGGCTACCACTTTGGCTTTCAGAGCTGCCCACAGGATGCACATCTTTTTGCATGACTAGGCGAGGACTTCTTCTGGCCCTATAGCTCTCCCACCCACTTTCATGCACACATTTAACAATGTTCCTGTCAGAGACCTGGAGAGGCCAGGAGGCCAAATACAACAGCCTCTTCAGGGAGTGGGGAAGGGCGGGGCCAGGACTCACCTTCTCTCTGTTGCTGCGGAATCATTGGTGGTGGCTGAGGAAAGGCCTGGCTTATCTGACCATAGGCAGCAGGGTAGGCAGCTGTTGAAGAGCCGAAGAGAAAGTCAAGAGGTGGCAGCAGGGTGCAGAGAGACACAGACAGGGTGGGAGGCCAGAACAAAAAGAGAGCTCAGAGTCAGTGAGCATCACCAGCCACAAGGTGGACAGAGACTCAGGCAGTTCACAGAAAGCAGCTTTCAGTTTGGGTTACGTGTGCACACAGGCAACTGGAATCTGAAACAGTGGACAGCCATAGCTGACCTATCCTCACTTCTGCTCAGATGATACCTGGTGGGAAGTAAAGTGCTGTCTGATGGAGTATAGGTGTGTGCTCCCCAGGAGTGTACCTGATGTTCTGTTTGGTTGGGAAAGGTCAGAGGGAGGGCGGGAGGTCCATCTCTCTTGGCAGCCCAGCCCGGCTCCCACAGCTGCAGAGCATGAGGTTAGAGCTGGGGTAGGACTAACAATAATAGAGGTTTGTTTTGGCTCCAGTTGAGCAAGGACAGCTTCCCCTGAGCTCTGACCTTGTAAAGTAGCCCCATCATCCACAGGGGACATCGTTAGATCTCTGAAGCCATCGAAGAATTGCCTTAGCCAGGCTGGACAGTGGGCACAGGCTGAGTAGGGATGAAAAGAGTATGTGGCTAAGTGGTGGGACAAAGGAAGGAAGTTTGGCTGGGTCCTATGACACTTGGTCTGCTGGCCTCAGGCAGTCTCTTCCTGCCTGCCTGTTTGCTGTCTCTCCTCTGGACTCCATCTTGCTTGCCTGGAGAGGAGAAGCTGCTTCTCCTTCAGAGTCCCTCCTCCTCTCAAACCCAGGCCTCTGCTTCCTGGGTCAGAGACCATGAACTATACAGAGCAGCAACCAACGTAGCTGTGTGGTAACTGTGTAGGACGAGCTCACCAGGCACATTGGTCCTGGCAATCAGTGCAATGCAGACAGAAAATCAAACGTATTACTGCTCTACTATAGCTCACCAACTCAGGGAGTTCTGGCCCTCCCTCCAACCCCCTGCCACAGCACCGTGTAGAGAACCTGAGGTGAAAGACAGTCTAGCAGTGATGGAAGAGAGTATCTCTGCCAGCACCACCCTCCCTCCTTCCATCTGGAGCCTCTACTACTCCCTCCCTTCCTTGTGCAGGGCTGGGACCAGATCTGGAGAGGAAGGCGCCCCTGGCGCAGGTATGTGAAGATCTAAGTACAGGAAGTGAAAGAGCCAAGAGGCTGCATGGATACTAACGTCCTGCATACTGCTGCACTCCAGCGTAGGCCTGCTGCAGGGGGTCCGCTGCGGTGGGGCTCTGTGCTGCAAGAAGGCAAGAGAGCAGAAGTCAGTGATGCCCACCCAAACTAGCCCCTGTCCCCACAGTGCCCAAAGGGATAACACTGTGGCTGGGCTGCCTTCTCTAGTCACCACAAGCTGTCCCTGAGACAGGGCAGCTGAGACAGGCACCTTGAGAGCTGCGGTGTTTTTGGAGTTCTCTCTTCTGCACCCAGAACCTTGAGTAGCTATACAGTTGTTTATTCTAACTGGGAAGTGCATAGTGAAGCTGGCCTGGGGTGGGACTGAGATTAGTTCATGCAAAAACTTATGCTGGCTGGGAAGAGATGCCAGTCCATGACGGCCTTGGTGGAAAGACATGTGGGTCCTGGCTTGAATTGGGATCGAGGACCCAGGAGTGCTCAGGCTGGGGCCTCTTGTTCACAGATTTCCAGAAGAATGTAGGGACAGTACATTAAAACAAACAAACAACACCAGCTTGTATATTCCACACAAGCGAAATAAAGGCTCTAGGCGGACTCACCCTGACACTCTGTCCCTGTGCTGGGTAGTTTTTTATTAATGTGACAAAGCTAGAATTATCTAGGAAGAAGAGCATCAATTGTGAAAATGCCTCCATCAGACCAGCCTTTAGGCAAGTCTGTAGGACATTTTCTTGATTAATGATGGGTGTAGCAGGGCCAAGCTCATGGTGGGTAGTACCATCCTTGGACAAGTGGTCCTGAGCTGTATAAAAGTGGGCTGAGCAAACCATGGGGAGCAATCCACTAAGCAGCACTCCTCTGTGGCTTTTGCTTCAGTTCCTGGCTTCAGGTTCCTGCCTTGGCATCCCCCACTGTCCCGTAGCCCTTGTTATGTTAGCCAAATAAACCCTTTCCTTCCCAAGTTGCTTTTTAATCGTGGGTTATTACCACAGCAATAGAAGGCAAAAGAAATCACTTCCCTTGGGTCTGCCAACAGGACTTGGAGAAAGATACCACACAAAGAAATCAAAGGGCCAGAAAAAGAAGAGCCTTGAATCAAAACTTGAGCAGACCTTCTGGAAAACGGGACTGGGGAAGGTTTGCTTGATCCCTGGCCTTTGTTGTTGCTAAGATCTCAGTAGAAGAATGAAGTATGGGCCAGCAGTGTGTGCAGCTTTTGGTTACCAAGGACAGTGATGGTTGACTGGAGAAAAGGGCTGGTCCAGGAAGATGTATAAAGATAGATGTCCACACACTGAGAGGATACAACCTCATTGTGTTTGAAAGAAGCAGAAAACCCGGAAGCGGCAGAAAAAAAGCCTGGGCTCAAGTGCCCCTTAACCAGCCAAGCCTGTCAGGCTCCAGTGCCTTTAGTAGTGGGAACTCCCACTTTCTTATGAGCTCTTGTCTGTGAGCCTTTGGCTAAATTTTCTCCAGAAAACAGCACCTGGGATTCAGAGGAACCTTGAGAACAGCCTGGGACAAAAGTCCTTAGAGACAGGCAGGTAGGTGACAGATATTATACCTCCTAGGAATTGTGTGTGTTTGTGTGCGTGTGCGTGTGTGTGTGTGTGTGTGTGTATGTGTGTGTGTAAGAAAGTGGGCTGAGTAAATTGTAAGGAGCAATCCACTAAGCAGCACTCCCCTGTGGCTTTTGCTTCAGTACACTGAAGCTTAGCAGAAGGAACCTGAACAGGGATCCTTTGAGCTATTTTCTGCCTGAGACTATACCAACCCAAAGTCCAGTCTACATTTTTTTTTTATGGTGGAGGCTAGAGCCAAGAATTCCAAGCTGTGATATTTGGCAGAGCTAATTTCTGCTCCCTCTCACCTATCTCCTTTGCTTTCTTCTGAGCTCCTTAGAGTGGCAGTCATATCTGGTTTGTTGTTTCGGTCTTCCCAGATGCTCACCCATGCAACACCTTTACACATGTAAGAAATGGTGCCCTTTTCTTACTGCATGAAGTTTGAAGCCAGTGTGCAAAACAATCTGCACAACTTAGAGGCAGTGCCCAGTATATTGCTAGGAGCTCAGTAAACAGTGCACTGGGGGGAAAAGTATAAATAGTTCTTGGTGCTTGTCAGAGCCAGTTCTTTGAGGGTTGTGTGTGGCCATTAAAACTGCACACATTATGTACTTCCAACATGATCATGAGCAAAATGGAAAAACAGAGAAGCGAGTGGGGCTAACAATGGAAGAGAAGCATGCAGAGACCCCTCTCTGCTTCTCTGCCTAACGACCTCATTAGTAACTGCCAAAAAGTGAACATTTTGAAGGATCTCGCTCATTACTGTGGCTCCAAACTACGCATTTAAAGATGGTAAATTAATTTTTTTAATGTACTACGTTTCTCCTTTCCTTCTCTTCATCCCTCCTCTGGTTCTGTCAGGGAATTGTTTATGGGATATGGCAGATTGTTACAAATAGGGGGAAAAAAAGCATCTCCAAGCTCCATCAGAAAAATGGCTCACAGATGTCAGTGAGGGTGGGGATGGAATTGGAGATCCAGATGGGCTTAGAGGCAGGGAAGAGTGGAGGGAGAAGACACCCAGATGTGCCAGCAGTAGCATCTGACAGGCCTGAGATTAGCAGGGTCACTTGTGCCTCCAGCAGGCCAAGCCCCTCCTCTACCACCTGTGCCAGGCAGGAGTCCCCATGCTTAAACAGCACCCCAAATCCCCTGGGGTCTAACAAGATTAGCCTCTTGTACTTATTGGGCTTACATCCTAACAACCCTGCCCCTTCCCAGCAGGCCTTTTCCTGCCTCTTGGTTTCCAGAATAGCTCATCCTAGGGCTGCAGGACTCTCACTTCACTTGAGTCCCTAGTCATCTTCAATCAGAGAACATTCCCTCTTGATCAGACTCAGGTGTGCTGTTTAAAGGTGAAGAAGGAAGGTCGATAGTGTGCTCTCAACCCAACTTTGACCTCCTGGGGGACAATCCAATGTCCTGGAATCCTAGACTCTAGTGAAGACTTGGCTTTCATGACTCTCTCTGATCTCCAGAAAGGAGTACAGTACTTTGCACACCTCTATTATGCTAGTCTAGGACTCTGGACTCTGCTTCTCTGCCATGGTATCTGTCATCCTTCATATAAGAAGAAAGAAGTGTGTTTGGAAAGTTGCATGCTCTTGCCATGTGAGTTCCACTGAATTTGACGGAAGCAAAGTCAATCTGCAATCAGAAACGGGCTTCATTTTCACAGTTCACCTCCTCAGCACAGACCTAGGAGCTGTCCAACAGGAGCGGTCGGACAGGAGCTGTCCGAAGTGCTGACTTTTTAATGTGTGCCAAAAAGACTGAACTGGAATGTAATGTCTAGATGGTTCGTCAAAAAAACATTCAGATCCTTCTCCCAGTGAATCATTTGTTACTTATCGTGAAATGTTACTTATCATGAAATTCTTCTAGCTTTAGCCCTCCTACTTATTACAGCTCAATTCACTCTGGACCAAATTGTAGTTACTGGGCTCTTTTCTCTACCTTGGTTGTACAGTTGTTTCCCGTGTCTTTTCTTCCTGAACATAGTCCCTAGAATAGAATTATTTATTATTGATAAGAAGACACTCCCCATGTTAAGATTCTGGTCCTTTCTCTCTCTCATTACAGGCTCCCTGAAACAGGAAGTGGCTGGCCCTCTTCTGTCACATTTGTGGAGCAGAAGGCCGGAATTGTGTATTCCTTCTTCTAACAGTGAGCAAGGGAAGAATGGACAAGATGTCTGTTACTTTGGGAAGGAAGAGCTTACCTGGGTAGGGGTGAATGCCATTGGCAAACACAGCTTCTGCAGCAGGCTGCCCATTGGCCTGTGGGGGGAGGCCGGTGAAGCCGTTCACCCCAATGGGGGACGGGATGCTAGGCACAGCTGGTGCAGTGATGCCTGGAGGAGTGCTGCCACCTGGTTTGGGGGAGGCAGAGGGGTTGGGGGAGAGAGAAGGCAAGGGCAGCAGAGGTGAGGAAGGCTGAGCATGGAGTTCTACTTTGCTACTTCTCAGGGCTTTGGGACAGTCTTGGCCCTCATACAACTACCCTATCTTGTTGGTAAACTATGCCCTGGCTTAATTTCTTGAATTTAATGTTTTTATTCATCCCAGATTATTCATTGTTCAAAGTAGAGCCCTTACCCCATGAAGATTCTCTAACCACTGAGTGTTATCTTTGAACCTAGAGCACACAAACTAACTTTCAGTGTCCTTGACTCTGGCCACATTTGGCCCTTTGTTCTTTTTCAGTAGGTCTTGTGCACTCCAGCCAAGTCAGGATTGGCTGGTCCTCTTTGAGCCCATGAAAGGCTTATCTGCCTCTCCCAAGAAGTTTTGCTATTCAACCTGAGAATTCTAGATCCTTACACTGGGGGAGATGTGACAATTTAGTGTCTAATCAGCCGCATTTGGCTTCCTTCAGCAGAAGCAATAGTGGTTGTCATGATAGTGATGATTCCATAGATTCCATAGATGACAATGCCATATTTCAGGTGGTGGGTTGCAAGATAGAGGAATGTTATTGTGCTGAGGTCCTACACGATGGAAACAGTCAGTCTCTACTGTACCATTTCCCAGACCCATGATTGTCCCCGAGGTTGAGGACCAGAACTAAGTAATGGTGTGCTGCTCTAGTTAAGCCTAGGGATATTTCAATTTTTGTGACTTTGAGCTTGGAAAGGAATAGCTGGACCTCAGGAAGGTTACTGCTATGGTCTGGTACAGAGAGCCAGAAAGCTTGGTAAAAGGGAGCCCACCATATCAGCTCATCCTTAGATTTAGAGCCTAGGACTTCTTACTGTTGACCCCTTAGTCATTTGGAGCCAGATAGTTCTTCATAGGGAGCTACATTGTGAGATGCAACAGCTCTCTGACCTCTACACACTAGATGCTAGCCCTCTCTATTATGAGTTGTGGCAAACAAAAATGTCTGTGGACATTGCCAGATATCCTAGGGGTGGGTGGCAAAATTGTACTGGACAAGAGCCAAGAGCCACTCAAAAACACATTTTGTGAGATGGGTTGATTCCAGTACATCCATGGATGACTCATGTGGTTCTCTAGTTGGTTGTGTAGTTTCTTGGAAAATGCCCACTCATCAAGGTTGACTTAAAGAAAAAGGCAGAACCATGCTGAACCTCAAATGGGAATGTTTGCACGTCACTCTCTTTCCAGACATTGGTTGTTGATAAAGATGAGTTGTTTTTAGGCAAGGACCAAGGACAGACAACTTTAAAGAAACTATCTCCCCCTGAAATCTTATTGTAGATTTCATTGTACCTACATCTCATCTCCCCTTAGGCTCCTACAGATTAGAACATTTTTGAGACAAAGTACTTGGGCCTAGACCCCATGTGTTCTTACTATAGAACAAAGCACTAGTAGCTGTAATGATGCCCAAGCCTGGGTCCTGCTATTCTTTCCCCAGGTTAGAGACTGACGGGCTCACCTGAGGTTGGGGTCATAGGTGCGGCTGCCAGGCCATTCATGTTGAGGGCTGCCATCTGCTGCATCTGGGCGGCAGCAAAGGCAGCCATGGGATTCAGGTAGCCTCCTTGCGCGACCGATGCCATGAGGGCTGCTTGCTGCTGCATCAGCTGGGGCAGAGGGAGTGGAAAAAATATCACAGGCTTCCAGGGGGTAGCCCTCCCACCAGGGGCTCAGCTCCTGGACACCAACCTCTGAGCCTCGGGAAACTGGTACAGTCTTTTGGTCTCTATCCCTAGAAAGCCCCGAGGCCTTCTCCTTGCCTGCCTTAGTCTCCACTTTCCTGGGAACTGACTGGCTGGTTTAAAAAGGAACAGTAGGGCCTTTGGAAATCTAAGTTTTGCAGGGTTAAGGAAAGAGGCTCACTCTATGTATGCTCATTCTATGTATGCTCCCCAGTCTGTGTAAGACACGTTGTTCTGGGGAATGGCACCCAGACTCCTACAGACCTGTTGGATGAGCCATATACAGCTAACAGGGTAATCTGTTCAAAATTGTCATATAGAAGAGACAAGAGAAACATGACTAGATCCCCAAACGTTATTACAAAGATGAGTGGGGACTGGGAAGGCTGCTGTAAATGGTCAGGACTAGACTCTGCTCACGAAGAGAGTGGTATTTACAGGAGGGTTAGAGCCAGAACCCTGGAGGACATAAGGACAGCCATTGCAAGGATGATGGTTACAAGTCTAGAGGCATAAAAGGGCAGTATTTTAGAGAGGATACCGCTATGGAAGAATCAAGCTGTTTGGGCCAGAGGCAGGGGAAGAGTGGGTACTTGAGGCTTTGGGTCTCTTCACAATTCCTTCCAGAGGTGACTGAGAAAAACCTCTGTAAGTAGAGTTTCTGGAGTAAGGGTCAAAAGCTTGACCGTTACTACACTGGTGCTCTCTAGCCTTCACAGTGATTGGGTGGGTGGGTGTGTGCTGGGGTGAACCATCTGGCTACCCTACGAAGGATCTTCTCTGGGAACTCCTCCCTGAAAATAAGGACAGCATCCCACCTCCTCCTGGCAACCACCCCTACCTGGATTCTCTTAACTTCTGAGACTACACTCTGGAGTTACGCCTGATATTCTTTGCTCTGGGGACAGAACAATGTTTGGGTAGGCATCCCTGTTCTCTGGGGCTGGGGCAAGGGGAGCTCCATCACAACCCTCTGCCCACCCTTGCCCCCACTTACTGCCTGAGCGTAGGCGCCATAGGCTCCGAAGGGGATGGCCATGGGGTTGAACATGCCCATCTGGCCAGCCATCTGCTGCATCCGTCTCATTGTACGCTCCTTGTCAGTGTCTGCAAACTTGACCACCAGGCTGGAGGAGGCTCCCTGCAGCCAGGGTGGCACATGAGATCCGCTTACTCCAGTCTTCACTCCCAGAGTCCCTGCCCTGGCCCGCCCCACACCCATGCTTTCTGTGGGGTGCTATACTGAGGTCACCCACGGGTACCAAGTTTAAACCCCACCTTTTCTCGGTTACCTAAATCTACCCTGTTTTGAGAAGCCATGGTAAGGTTGATGAGACCCTGCACACATCCCGAGGGTCACACTCACAGGCATGGTCTGGCTGCCATGTAGAGCGTTGATGGCGGCCTGTGCCTCGGCATGGGAGGAGTACTTCACAAAGGCGCACCCTGTGGGGATAGGACAGGCTGAACCATGACCCTGAGAATCCAGCAAAAGAGAGACATACGGAACAGAGACAGGGCGGGCGGAGAGGACAACCCCCCCCATATGAGCATAAAATGTGGAGGGGGGCAGGACAGTGACAGAAAGGGGCACAGAGCAGAGACCCACGGCCCCCTCTCCTCTTGGGTCTCCTCGAGGACCACCTGACGGCGGCGTTAGCATCCTTTCCAGGCCTGCGCGCGCGCGCACACACACACACACACACACACACACACACACACACACACACACACCCTTGCTGTTGCCGTCCGGCCCGCGCAGGATAGTGCACTCCTCGATGTTCCCGAAGGCCTCGAAGAGGCGGCGCACGTCGTCCTCGGATTGTTGCTTGTTGAGCATACCCACGAAGAGTTTTCTATCTTCTAGAACAAAATAAGGAGATGCTTACCCGGGCCAGGGGAGGAGCACAGGGGAGGGGGGAGGGGAAGGATTCGCCGGTAAAAGGGCGAGGCCAGAGAGGGAGGGAAACCGGGTAGGGAAGGAGCCTGTTGGAAGCGGGAGGAGCTCACAGCCAAACGCCGAGTGAGAGGGAGGAGCTTGGCGGGAGGTGAAGGAACTCATAGCCAGAGCAAAAGCAACTGGGAGGGGTGAGGTAGAAGCTCCGCTAGAAGGGATGGAGCTCTCAGGTGGGTGGGGAGGGAGGGAAGAGCTTGGCTGGAAGCCGAGGGGTTACAGCGTGGGCAAGGTAGTGGTGGCGGGGAGGGTGGGAGGTGCGGGGTGCAGAGCATCCAGAGCAAGTCAGCATCAGCGTGGAGCGAGAGACGGATAGCAACGACTCCCTCTACCTCCTCCTGCTAGAAGGCAGGTTTCTGAGAAACCTGGTCCCTGGTCTGACTTCTAGGGTACACTGGTCATATCTAGGCTGCCTTGTGTGCCCTTCCTCCCTCTAAACCCCATCTTCTCTAGTGCAAGAATGAGATGAAATAGGTGGTCTTCCCGGAACCTGATTGGAAGGTCCTGGGCAAACTCCTCTTCTAGGACAGCCTCTTGCCCAGTGTGTCTTGTACCTTCTCTTCTCTCACTTACTGCTTTGCCTGTGAGACTGGTTTCTGTCTGGCTTTCCTCCTCATATCCTATCTCCAGATTGCTCCCTGGAGAGAAATGCTAGATCTTTGTTCTGCAGCACAAGTCCTTCAATATCAGGCCCTCAATTTGATTATGGAATAGATGGAGTGACAGCATGTCCAGTGCAGAGCATCACTCCTTCTCTAGCCATCCCAGGTCCCACCATCAGCTTGGTGCACTCGTTTATGATGGGTGAATTTTATCTCCTCGCCTAACCTGCTGGACATGTTGTGAACTCATGGCCCATGGACCAACAGCCTACGATATTTGGACAGGGAAAACTCTGGGTTTGGTCTAGCCTGGGCTGCTCCATCCCACTCTGGGTAGGGCTATGCGTTCCAACCTCACTTCATTTTCAAATTTACAGTGCCCCTAGCTCACTAACTGCAAGCTCTGGGGTGGGAATGGACATCAGAAACCAGAAAGGATAAGAGAGAAAAAGTGTTGAGGCTACAGTGGTGCAGTGGAGAAGAACGGGGAAATGGCGAGTAAAAGGATCAGAAGCAAAGCTTAGGGAGAAACTGGATGGGTAGAAACAAGAGAAAGAGAAAGGAATGAAACCTTAGCGCACTGGTTCTCAACCTTCCTGATACTGCGACAGGGCTCCTCTTGTCGTGGTGGTCCCCAACCACAACATTATTTTTATTGCTACTTCAGAACTGTTGGAAGTATCTGGTATGCAGAATATTTGATATACAACTTCTGTGAGAGGGTCACTCAACCCCAAAGGGGTCACGACCTACAGGTTGAAAACCACTGCCTTAAAGAAAAGAATCTGGAAGAGAGGAAGACTAGAGGGAGCCCTTTGAGAGAGGAAGGTGGGAACCTGAAACAGAAGAATTTTCAGTACTTCCATGGAGGTTTGGAAACTTGCCTCTGCCCCAACTGGGTGCCTTTTAAGGGCTCCAAGTTCATGAACAGTATTTTCAAGACTAAAATCCTATAACTTCCTCATCCCTGGGCCTTCCCCTTAAAAATTCTCTTTCCTCCCTTCAGAATGGCATGATGCCTTCTTTGTGATGTTGATTTAAAGCCTGGAACTCAGTTCCTTGCCTTACCCTTCTGATGTCTGAATGTATTCCTTTATTATCTTTTTTTTGACAGCTTTCTGATTGCATTAAAATTCATTCACAGTGCCTTTCTATCTTGACTCTTTCCTGTTGCCAGTGGTGTTTCTCCCCCTGTTTGTTGTTCCCTCCTGAGTGGCCCTTTGCTATGTAGTTCTCTGGAGACCTTTTTCAACATGCAGGGGACCAAGCTGCCTCCTTGCTGACCACTTTGATGACCCCGGGGAAAATGTAGCTAGCTCACTTTTCCCAAAAGCTACAAGATAGAAAAACAGACCTGGCTCCAGACTTCTTCTCTGATGAAGGCTAAGCAGTGCAGATGTTCCTGTCTGGATCCCGAGTGTCTTTGATTTGTAGTCTTCCTTTCTATTTGGATTTTGTTACCATGGAGTTAGTCCTAAGGCTTGTATTTCATATCAAGGGCTAGAAGGATTCTGAGTCTAGAGTGGGCCTCTTTGGCGGGCCTAGCATGTCATATTCAGTTTCCTTGCCACCCAGCTGTATAACTAACTGCCTCATGTCTCAATGTTCTAGGTCTATAAAATGGGAACAACATGGCCTTCCTGCCTATGGTCTGGGAGTTGCTAGGGGAACAGTGCCTGGTGAGCAGTAATGGCAAAATTATTTGCGATTCTTTATGCCATAGGGAGAGGAAATGGATGCTGTTTCTCCTTGGTTTGCTTTGCCTTGATTTGGCCAAAAAAGTCATCTCTGCTCTGGAATGCAGTGAACTCCAGCCAAGGTCTCATCTACCCTCTGCTTCTGGACCCCAAGGCCCTTGCTGCTGTATTTTTCTCTTTAAAACCGGGAGTGCTGATATCTTTAGATGTGCAGAAGTGCCTGGAATTTTGGGGGCAGGAGAATGGCATCCTGGAAGGTATGTGCCAGTCTCAGAGAGGGCAGCTCGGCTCTGGATCTGGATGTCATATCCCCATAGGAAAGAAGCTTGAGCCTGTCAGAGTACCCAAGTAAGTACCCAAAGTCAGAGTACCCAAGTAAGTGCCGAGTGAAGGTATGTATAGCCACCAGTGGAAGAGCCAAGCAGAGCATCGCAGGCCTTTTGACTCTCTTCTCTGGTTGACCCTCTCCAAGACTATTTATTGAAAACTTACTGTGTGCCTGGGAAAGGAATCTGAGATGAACCTTGAAATTTGGGGAAGATGCTTTAGCTTCTGAGTTTTTCTCTTTCTGTAGGTGGAAAGGTTGTACATGGGGATCCAAAGCTTTTGCATTATGGACCCCAAATCTCTGCCATGAACCCTAGAGAATAGTCATGTCTGGATTCCTAGTAAATGGTCACATCTAACAGCTTTGGGCTACAAGCCAGTAGGTGCTGGTTTAAAGAGAAGACATGTTATGTCCAGGAGGCTCCCAAGAAGGTGGGCTACAGATGTGACCTACAGAGATCTACAATCTGGAGAGTCCAAGCAAGGACTCAGGGGAGCTCTTGGTTGCCTTTCTCACCTGCTTCTATGTGATTCTATAGCTACACTTGATATGTAGTGTTCCCTGTTCCTCTTCCTCCGTCTCTTTCTCCCTGCCCCGCTCCCTGCCAGGGCTTATATCTGAAACATATGCTGCTCTCCCTTATAATAAACTTTCAACTTTGTCTCACTCTGGCTAGCCTGAAATTCTTTTCTGCAGTGTAGTCAAGGATGTAGTGGAAGTTCCTTCTGGTGTCAGGGCTTGCAAAAAAGAACCCTGGGACCTTGCTTCTCATTTGCTTCCTGTCTGCTCTCCCTGCCAAGCAGCACATAACACCTCCTGTTCTTCCAACTTGGGAGAGATTTATTGTCTCAGAGCCCCAGTGTGACTCTGAGCTTTTCCCACCTATAAAATGCCCTGGGCTGAGCCTCCCTGGATTCTGGTGGAGTGTGTAAAAAGGCAACAGAGTTGCTTGCAGGAATCTCTGGCTGTGCAGAGATAAAGACTCCTGCACTCACTCATTTGTCTAGCCTGGTCTTCAGATGAAGACAGGAGGAAGGGTCCTCCTTACTGGAGAGTTTGTAACCCTGAAGCATTGCTACATCACTAGGCAAAGGGCTTAATAAGGGCAGCCCTTGAATGGGAGGCTTTGGCTTGGCTTAGCCAGTCTTTCCCCAGCACAGCCTCTCCTGGGGAGCACATTGTTGGCCACACAGTGCGATGAGCACCAGAAGGGCAAGGGGTGATTGACAACAGAGCCACTTGACTTGCCAAATGCCAACATCTTGTTGATAATGCTCAAATCCCAGTTAAATTTTAAAACTTTGATTGACCCATTACCCTCAGCACTAAACAATACTTCCTGCTTAAGGGTGGATGGCTGCTGGGGCACTGTGGACCTCCATCAGACAGTGAATGTTGTTTTCTTTTTTTCACTGCTGCAGAATTTTCTCACCCCCTTTCCTCCAGGTGCTGCAGGGGCAGGGGGGATGGCTTGCATATTGAAGAGGCACAAGCTAGGGAGAATGCTGGGGTTAAGCCTTGAGGAGAGTGAGAATCACTGGTTTCTGGTCAGGTAGCTGGTGAGTAGGATGGCGGGAGACAGGGGATGCTAAGACTGTGGGCCAGTCCACACATGTCCATTGACAGAGCTAGAGGCATCTCTCCTACCCATAAAGCTTTTATCCTAGGTGTGGACAAGGCAAGGGTCTGCAGACTCCTCCTCTGGGCAGAGCGTAGAGCACTGGGGGCATCCCATGCTGGGTCCCCCAGAGTCTCTTGGGTACTCCTTTCTGTGTAATTGGTCCCCACTTAAGATTCCTCTTTGAGTAAATCCCTGAAGCCCCACAGGCATGAATTGGGGGGGGGGTGTGAATATCACTTATAGATTAATTAAAACCTTTCTTCAGTGGATTACCAGGAGTCACATTTGACAACAGGAAGAGGTAGGCAGCCCTGACAGGAAATGATGCTCTTTTTGAATTGTCCTTCTAGCACTTTCTGGCTATGTAACTTTAGACAAGGCATTTACTCTCCCTGAGTAGAGCCAGGTGAGAATGAAGTGACCTGAACTTTTCTGAAGCTCTTAGGACAGGGTCTGTCATAGAACAAGTGTTCAATAAATGCTTGTTACTGTCACTGTTAGTAGCCATCTCTGCTGCTTACCCACAGGCTGCTTGCTGGCTGTTAGGTAAGGTATAGAACATTGAACTGGGCAGCCATGTCAGTCTGGACAACCTAAGAAGCCACCTTCCTGGTTGTCCATCAGTGTTTCACAGACCACTGAGAGGCTCCCCAGAATCCTCTGGGATGCCTATCTGGATGGAGCCAAAACAAGGGACACCTCTGTCAGCTCTGTCCTAACTACACTGACCATCTCCATATGACATTTGCATTAATTCCTCTAGGCTGTATGAGTCAAGCATATATGGGTCCAAAGGGACAAGTAGGGACCACACCAACTCATCTGAACCTGCATTTATGTGTGCAGTTTTCAAGGTTGCCAGACTATGTCATTCCCAAGCCCAGAAGCCACTGTGATCTCTTTCCTATTCCCCCTGGTAGCCCCCTCACTGCTGCCAATGGCAGCACCCAGCCTCAGATGTGTCTTATACACAGGAAGGCCATGGGCAGGGATCAACCTCTTTTCCTGGATGGTTGCCCACTGTTTCCTGATGCAGCCAGTTCTCAGTTTCACTGGGCCCACCAGAAAAGCAAAGCCAAACTTTGGATCCCTCTGAAGCTGACAGCCATGCTGGCTGTCCTCTTCACTTGGGTCTCAGGGGTCAACTGCCAAGCCTCAGAAGAGCTCTTACAGGAAGAGACCCAAGAAAGAGGAGAATAATGCCCCCCCTCTTCCTCTCTGCTCCATTTCTCTCTCCCCCACCCCCCACTGTGACAGAGCAAGAGCCAGTGACAGGCAGCTGGGTTGGGAACTGCCTCCTGAGGATGAAAGGCTTACTGCCTGGGAAGAGGCTGAAGGAGACATCAAACCAGATCAAAGGCTGCTGGGATGGGGACTGCAGTGGAATGCAAATGAAGACCCTCACCCCTCTGGCCCCCATGGGCAAAGGCAGTGCCAGGCCTTGATCTGACTAGTTCCCTCCAGGACTGGGCTGTTTGATGTTGGTGTGGGAGGGAACAGAAGCTAGAGAAAGCATCCATTCCCTCCTTCTCTTGCATCTCTGTAGCCAGCCTCATCCTTGGTCTTCTTCCCCTCCTTAGACAGAGGCGCAGTCTCTACCCATTGCTTTCTATTTCTCTCTGATATGACCCCTAAACCCTGCTCTCTACTCTCCAAACAGCAACTAGAGTGTCAGCTAAAAGCAAGGTAGAGCCTGTCCTTCCTGTGTTTCACACAATAGCTTCTGTACGGAGCCCAACTCTACTCTGCTCTTCCTTGAATGAATGACCGTGTCTGCTCATTATCCAGTGACCAGCAGGTCTGGCATGTAGTAGATACTCAGTGGGCAGCTGTTGGCATGAATGAATGAATTCCCCTGCTCAGTGAATATGGAGGGTTGGAGCTGGGGTTGGGCTGGGATTGGTGATAGATGGAGGGGGTGTGGTAATGACCTCAGGAAACCCTCAGAAAGGAAGAAATGAGTGTCCTCTGGAGATGAGTGGGCACCCATCACAGTGAGAGCAGTCTAGAGCAATGTTTCTCAACTTGTGAATCATGACACCTTTGGGTGCCAAATGACTCTTTTACAATGGTCACCTGAGACCATTAGATAACACAGATATTTGCATTATGATTTATAACAGCAGCAAAATTACAATTATAAAATATCAATGAGATCATTTCATGGTTGGGGTCACCACAACATGAGGAACTGAGTTAAAGGGTGGCAACATTAGGAAGGTTGAGGACCACTGCTCTAGAGAGATGGACGTTATGGTCTTGAGGAAGGGGGCTGGATTCTGGAGGACTCATGGGGCCTGGGGGTTGCCAGAGTTTGCTTGTATGTGCACTCTATACTTCCCTCTACACACACACACACACACACACACACACACACACACACACACACACACACCATACACCCCTTTCTCCTTCTCCCTCCATCAATTGGTACCCAAGTACATCTCCAAGAGACTGAGCCCCGGGCCTCACCTTTGACACTTGGAAACCTCACAAGGCCTCACCCTGCTCTTCCCCTTTCCTGTGCACATCAGGTCCTGAGTCGGCTCTGTCTGTCCCTAGTTCTTAGCACTGTTACTCTTCTGTGGCTCAGTGGATTTGGATTAATATTATCATTACAGCCATATTCAGCCCACCCAGTCTCAATGTCTCCACATGATGAAAGCCTGTAGGATTGCCCTCCAGTGTCATGGAGTTCCTAATGCCCCGAGCGTGCCTGCTCTGATCCTGCTGTGTCAGCAGAACCTGTTCCATTTACCCAACAGTGACCAGGCCCCAGATGTAAAAGTAAGTGCTCTACAGGCATGGCGGACATTATTCACAGTGTACAGATGAGGAAACTGAGACACACAAAAGGTAAGGACCTATCCCCATAACTCTGACAGAGACTTTGGAGAAGGTGGGACTCATGCCATGTGGCCTGAGCTGTGATGTACAGGCTTCTTCTGTTGCTCTTGGTGGAAGAAGGGGCTACTTGGAGTCCTCACTCTCTGCCTTCTCCTTCCTCCATCTTTGCCCAGACAACTGGCAAATGCCCAATAACCACCCTGCTTTGTGCAAGCCAGGGCTCCAGCTCAGAGCCTAGGAGTGGGTGAATGGGTGGGGCCCTCATTACCTACTGCTCAGTTCCCAGGTGTTAGCCTCCTGATCATTGCTCAAAACTCCCATCAGAGTCTTGTCTACCTCTCTGCCAAGAGCCCTTGTTATAAAACCTCCTGGGTGCCCAAGAAGTAAATCTATGTTTTGGAGGCCACAGGCCACCTGGTCTGTACATGAAGGATCTTTTCTCCCAGTCACACAGCAAGTCTGAGGTGTAGGCACTATGGCTTGAGCCATGCTCTGAGGACAGTCTCCGTCTCCCTCTTTGCTTCTTCATTGCTTGGCATCTGTTCAGGCCAGAGGAGCAGAGCTTGAGACATTTTTAAGGAGACTTAGAATGTGGGGTCTCTTACTACCTTGTAGAAGTGGGGAGCAAAACAGAAATGGTTCCTTCATTCTTGCGTTTTCAGAAATCCCTGATTGGGGTCTTGAGTTGGGGCAGATCCAAACTCTGGAGTTCTGTGCAGGTTCAGGGCAGGGTGGGGAGTGTGACTGAGGCCACACCCACTTCTCTTGCTGCTACCGCTCTTCTTGACCTTCCATCTGTGAATTAGGCACATCAGGGTCCCCAGTAGGAGCATGGGACATGTGGTGGCTTTTTCTAGAAGTCACCTTTTGCTGAGCAGGCAGTGCACAGTCATCTCTCCAGGTAACTGATTATACATTTGATCGGGTACATTATCCTTCCCAAGCACACAGCACACAACAGACGGCCCGGTGTTCTGTGGGGACTTCTCAGCAGCTGAACCCTGTTGTCTAATGTGGTTTCCACTGGCGTCTGGCACAGTAGCCTGCATTTCACCCATCACAGGATAATTTATAGCATAATGGGGCCTTTTTTCCCCCTTTATATCATGCTGGAGCATAAATTATGGCCAGTTTGTCCTCAGTTCTCAAGGAGACAGACAAAGCAGAGCTGCGTTCCAGCCAGGAGAGGGGTTTCTACAGGGGATGGCCAGTGGTATGGTGGTCCAAAGAGAGGAGGGGTGTCAGAGGATAAGAGACTAAGGACTAGAGTGCTGACAGGGCCACACCCAGCCACAGAGCTGGGGAAGAAATATAAGACCACCCAGAACCCGTTTGTCTCTACTAACTGCCAAGCGGAAGCTAAAGTTGAATCTTGTTGCTGGGTAGGAATAAAGCCCGGGGCGGCTGTCACTGCCTGCAGACAACCTGGCCTGGTTGTGGGCTGACCCTCGTGTGAGCCTCAGATCCTCTCAGCTGTGGTCTGGTTTCCTACAGCCTCAAAGAATAGGCATTCTTAGCTTCTGTGTGTCCACGAGCCATCATCGTTCAAAGCACAAAGTGAGGCATGCGGAGGAGCAGGGTAGATGTCTGTCCTCTGGCCTTCCACCTATTTTTAATACTGAGGGTGGGCCATTCTAGTGGGTGCTGGAGAAGGTAAGGGCTTCTGGCTCACTGGAGTAGGCATGGGTATGCAAGCCCAGGGTCCAGAGAATTCCTTTACAAGGCACCAAAAAAGATGTCCTGGAGACTGTGGCTCCCAAATCTGTTTCCCAGTTCTGCCCATCACAAAGATCTCTGGGGTTCCTCAACCCAGAGAAGGAGGAAGGAAGGAAGAAGAATGAAGAAGGACGAAGTCTTCAGAGGCCTCCTGGTGCTAACACTTCCAGAGTGACCTAGTGTTGGGACCACCTCCGGTGCTTTTCCTGCAGCAGCCCCACTAACCTCTATGCAAGACGGGGATTCAGCTCAGAAAGGAGACTTAGGTACCTCCCTGGATCTCTTCAGAGCCTATGTCCTGCTCTCTCTCTCTCTCTCCATGGGAATTACTGTCCTTCAGAGATAATTGGCAAGAATCACAGACCTTATAAGATGATTTTCAGCTGTGGCTGTCATGAAGATTATTATTCGGAAACTTTCAAACTACAGGTGCCTACGGCTGGCCTCAACATCAGGTTTGATTGATTGATGCGTGGTGTCCAGACATAAGCATTTTGGTCTGGGTTTTAAAAAATGACTCAGATAATACCAGTATGCAGCCATTGCTGGGAAGAGCTTACCGCGGTAAGCTGCTCCTGGCGGCTGCCTCGATTGAGACCCTACAGTGCTGGCTTCCCACCTGCTGTAAGACGAGGCAGGATTCTAGATCCTGATGGTGCTTGGAAGGATGGCAGCACCATATGTTTTATGCCCTGACACTGGGCCCAGGCATTCTCCCTGCCCCTTCCTATCACTCACAGGACCATCTCGAAGGATGCTGTCTGACTTTGGGAAATAGAGAAAGGAGAAGGCCCTATGTCAGCAGCCTTCCAGTGCCGTTTCAGACCCTTCCCCTCTCTTTGCCTTGTTCCTTCCCCCCAGCAGAGCAGCCCTGCTTGGGAGAGAAATCTCAGCTCTCCTCTCACCATCCAGCCCCATTCTACTTTCCCATGTCGACTCGCCACCCAACCCTCCTAGAGTCGCTGTTGCCCTCTCTCCTGAAACCTAGAGGTCCCGTGCTTAAGTATACATTGTGTTAACTCATGACTGATAATGGAGTCTAGAGAGACACAGAGATGGATGGATGGTAGACATGATTAATAAAGGCTAGATATCCAGATTAAATGTTAGATGATAGATAGATACACAGATGAGAGAAAAGTGATTGCTGGAAGTAGATTTATGATGGATGGCACATAAAGAGCAATAGGTAAATGAGGGTGGTGGATGGTTGCTGGGCTTCTTAGAACTTCAGATAAAGGGTCTGAATATAAAGGTCAGAAAGCGTGTCACAGCCTCTATAATATTGGCGTGTGGGCTCTTAAAAGAAAAAGCCGTTGCTGACTCCTGACCTTCCAGGAAGCAACCTGTCTTTCTACCCCAGGCCCTGACATTCTATGTTTCCCAATGGGCTTCTGCTTAGCACAGATTTCAATCAAGTTGGTTATTTGTGGACCCCTGAAAATTCACATGGCTTTCCCGGGTCTACTGGTGAGCCAAGGTCACCTCCTGAATCCCGGATGCACGCCATGAAGACCTCCCTTTCCTGGGAGAGGAGGGATAGCTTCAGTCTAGGTGTTTTGTTCACAAAGGCCAAGGCTAACCCAATGGAGCAATTTGGCTTTTGAAGTTTGGCAGGACTGGTTCGTCCCTGTAATTAGATGGCAGGTGGTGGCCCATATGGTGTGTGCGGAGCTGCAGCTCCTCATTCTCCCGGTCGGAGATCATGGAGGGCGAATTCATCGTCAGCACCCACTACAGATCACACAAGCTCTGCAGTGAGCACTTTGACTTCATGAAGTGGGTTCCACTATCACTCCATTTTACAGATATAGAAAGTGAGGTATAGAAGAGTTTGGCAGCTCTCTAGAGGTCCCAGGGTTCATATGTAGCGGAGTCAATTTGCATCTAGGTAGTCTGGCCCCCGAATATTCATCTATGGTATAAAGTGAAGCACCCCACCCCCACCCTGGGGTGTTCATCAAGCTCTGACAGGCTCAGGCACTGCATAGCAAACATTATGTTTAATGGCCAATAGAATCAGTAAAAGAATGTCCGCTTGCTCCAGGAAAGTAAGTAGTCACCATTGGTGCATGGCTGGCATGGTTAACAACAAAGGAGGCTGCTCTTGCCATTAAAAGGGTTTTTCTGGAGACTTCTGATTGGCAGTATTTGGCTATTATGAAGTTCATCTGACAGAGAAACAGAAAGGAGATCTTTCATGCCTCAGAACCTGCATGCCTGCCATGAGTTGTCCTAGGACTCATTTATTATTCAGCACTCAGTCACAGTCATTACATCAACAAATGATGTACAATACACTATTGAGAGATAAAAGACTTTGACCCTTGAGTAAACGTTTTTCTTTTTTCAAATTAGGGCATGATTGGCCTAGCTCTAGAAGCTCAGGACACAATGGATTGCTAAGGTAAGATGAAGGGGGGCCAACAGAGGGGACTGAACTATCACAGAACAGGAAGGGTTTGCCAGGATCCATCATCTTCATGGCTAAGGACCATGACCCATGAGGCTGAATACAGAACAAGAAAGAGGCTGTTCCACCCAAGTCCCAGGCCGGCGGCTGAAGAGGCTGAGAAAGAGGAGCTTGAGAGAACAAAGGTCTACTTCCCCTTCTGGGGCAAAGAAGGAAATCTGGAGAAGAGAAAACCCAGAGTCACAGCTAAGTTACGAGGAACTAGAAAAGTGAATTTTGAAGAGGAAGGTATGACCCTCATTCTGACAGGCCTCAAAGGAAGTGACCGGGCGCGATAATTCTTGCCAAGTCCACTTTGATGAAGCAGGTACGCTGGGAATGAAGAAAGTGGCGGAAGGCTGTGGCTCACTAGCGCCCTCTTCTGCTGCAGCCAGACATCTTCCAGTTCTGTTTCAGGGCTGTATGGTCCCTGCCCACATTAGCCAGAGAACAGGTAACTAAGGTAGCAGGCTGAAGCTCACACTGGCGCTAAGTGCTTGAAGGATTGGAGCTGCTGTCGGGCAGCTGGATCACACCTTCTCTGCTCTGTGCAGCAGCACACTGTTCATACTCACTCGGCTGTCAGGCTACCTCTGGAGGTCTACCCCCGAGGAATTCCCCTCTCTTCACTTTAATGAGTTTTGAGGTGAGGTGACTCTGCCATTCCATCGAGACTGATCTAGATAGAAAATACCTTTTGTGATCAAGGAGAGCAGCTAAACTTCTGGGTCTGCATGCATTGTCTTGAAATGGAAAAAGAGAAAGTGGATGAGTAGCCGGAGAAAGGATTAGGGAAGAGGGTGCCTGGAGATTGGAGTTATGGCGACATTCAGACAGGGGGGGCTGAAGAGAGCAGGCTGAGCTGAGAGAAGGCCATAATGGGACCAGGGGCTGAATACACAACAAGAAAGGGGCTGTTTCACCCAAGCCCAAACCAAGCAGGCTGAAGAGGCTGGTGGAGATAGAGGAGCTTGAGAGAACAAAGTTGAAACTCTCTGGATCCACTCTGGGCAGAGTGCTCCCTGTCTCTCCTCACTCTCTTCAGCTTTGTAAGCACGGTACTTGGATAGGTTAGGGTAGCTGTGTCCCTAGAACTTGAGGTCTGGGGTATCTCAAGCTTGGTCTACCGGCTACATCTGAAATGCTTCTTTTGTAGGTGTATGTGACTATTTTTCAGATGCCTATAGACAACTGCTGTGATTTAAAAACACACAAATCCACTTGAAAGCACCATTGAATTCAAGGTAGCTGTTTGTCACTTTGTATTCTCGTGAACAATGGCTACTCAAAGTGTAACATCTGTCAAGGGGGGAGTTGATGAATTTTTTATGTTAATACTGGTTTCCTCACCTTGAAACGTCTGGGAATGCTGATCAAGAAGGGGTGGTGGGATCTCCCAGAGCAAACACAGCAGCCACACAAATCTCAGAAAGTTTCAGCTCACCTGAGACCACAGCTCTTTATCTGCACTGGGGCAGAGCCAAATTTCCTGGGGTTAGTAAACTGCCCACCGTGTACTGCTAACGGCCATGATTCTCTTCCTCTCTGTGTCTGACTTCAAGTTCATCTTGTGATGTGGCCAAGATGACATTACTAGAGAGTGAGGTACTGCATCCTACACAAGGCTTCTAGCAAACACCTGACTCGGCATCTCTGCCACTGTGACACGCGTCCTCTGATGAGGTAGGGTGGGCTTGACCTGCCACAGGGTACCAGCTCTATAAACATTGTTGTAACAAAGAGAGACAGTAACCCACAGACTAAAGATCAGGAGTCTGAATCAGTTCCAGTTGGGAAAAGAGACAGAACCTACATACACAAGCTATCCTAACAGCCTGGCTGATCAGCTTATAGGAAGCGGAAATGGTGTTACCTTGGACTCAGTGGCTAGGGGCTAGGGACTGCCATCAGCTGTGATCAGCTCTGTATTTAGGACAGGAGACTTGGGTTGCACTGCAGCAATGGGCTGGTCTGATGGTGGCCTGAGGCTACAACTACTTAGGTTCTCTTTGACTGACTGGTGGCTGTTCACAGTGTAATCACCTCTCCCCACCATGCTCTTCTATCCTACTAGTCTGAGGACATCCTCATGGTCTCCAGAGTCTACAGATAGCTGCTAGGAATCCTATTCTGCTCAACTTCACCAACAGTACGCATAAACAGGTCTAGTTCTCATAAAACTGACCAATCCTTTCCTTGTCTAGCACAGTAGAGCCTATCTATGCTCTCTGCTACAGCTTCAATGTGTGTGTCTTCACAGAACTTACACAGAGAAGTCCTGCCATGAAAGGTGATGGTTTTAGGGATTTTTCTCAGGTGACTATGTCAAGAAAATGGAATTGGTTCCTTTAGAATAGAAGCCTGAGGAGGGAGAACGTAGCTCAATTAGTAAAGCCCTCGTCTAGCATGCACAAGGTCCTGGGTTTGATCTCCAGCATCTTAGAAGCCAGATGTTGCCACATGCCTGCAATCTCAGCAATGGGAGCTGAAGGCTATCGAATCATAACTTCAAGGTTATTTATGGCTATATGGTATTACATCATAAAGTATGTTCAAAGCCAGTCTGGACTACACAAGACCTTATCTCACAAAATCCTTTCAGAGAGCTTGTGTGTTCCTTTTCTGTGGAGTCAGGCTAGCAGACGACGAGTCTGTTGGCATCCTGGTGGGCTTGTTTTCCTGGCCTCCAGAATTACGAGAGAGAAATTTCTGTGGTTGATGAACTACCCAGATTATGATATTTTGTTAGAGCAGCCGGAACAGATTGAGATTCTCCTATTGCACATCTTGTCATTTCCGTGACAGATAGCATGTCAATACATATTTCTTTCTAGAAAACTTTAATATGTGCTTCCAAAGCTTTACTCTAAAGGGATGAAGATTTATGGTGACATATCAGGTTTCTCGATAGGGAAAAGATGTAAAATAGCTCAGGATGGGGAGACCACCCTAAGACCCTCAAAAATCCTCATTAAGGTTCTTACCCATTGCATGGTCTGTGTGTGGAGGGGACCTTACATCCTCCCTGATGCCGGAAGTGACCCACCCAGACAACTACTTAGCACATTCCCTGGAATGGGTGGAAGTGGCTGAGGTTATTAGTAGTGCCTAATGATATTTGCATAGACTAACAGACTTAATGCAATCATGAATGCCACAATCCCAAGAAAATAATAAAGAAATCCATTATGAAGTCATAAAGCAACTAAGTCAATACAGTAATAACCTGATCCTGTATTAGCTATGATTTCATCTGCTGCAAGGCAATTTTACAATACTCACTGTTTCTGGACACTTTTATAAATTTCACCTTTGTTTGAGATAATTAATTAACAAGATAAAAAAATGCTTCTGGCATTTTATACAGTAAATTAGTCATTAGTCTAAACTGGCAGGCTGTAATAAAATTTATGAAGATGGATGTGCTGGGATTTCTAACTTTTCTTTGCATGGCCTGGAACTTTCTTGTTGGCAAAGCTCTGGGGGCTGTCTGATGCCGTAGTCTACATGCACACCAATTAGAACTCAGAAAGTGTGGCTGGGATGAAGAACAAAGCAGAGATCCATCCACACTTGCTGAGGACCTCTGGGACTCCTACCTTCATCTTCTGTTCCAGGACCCTCCTTTGGGTTCTGTGATTGTTTCCTGGGCCATCATATCACTGAGAACAATGAGATGGTGCTTAAGACAGGAGCTGCCTCCTCTTCTTAGAGTCATCAGGACTGCATTCACTCTAAGACCCTAGGAGAGCACCTTTCCCTGACTCTGCCTTGCTGCTAGTGCTAACCAGCCTTTTGGCTTCTTCCGGCCTGTAGCTATATCATACCAATCTGTTTTCATGATCACATCTGGATATCCCTTTTCCATGTGTTGGTGTCACATTCCCTCCTAAGGACACAGTTTACATTGAAACACCCCCCTAGTTTTCTATGACTTCATCATACCTTGATTACATCTGTAAAGATTCTTCTTCTAAGTAAGGCCATTTTCATGGCTGGTGTGTAGACACACATTTTGGGGTTACTATCTAATGAATGCACTATAGACCCAAAAGCCTGGATGAACACTGTCTTTACTCTACCACAAACAAAGGAATATTCTGAGTCATAGTGAGTGCCCAGTAAGTGCAAGATGGCCTACCTAGCAGGGGCTGGCTACTAAAAGCTCATGGCATCCTAAGAAGTTATAGGGCTGTCTGGAGAGGTTCTGTGAGCACCCCTCACACACACACACACACACACACACACACACACACAGAGCCAGCACCACCCATTCTTCTGTATGTTCTTCCTAGAGAACGATTCATAGCTTCCATCAGCTTTTACAAGGGACCAGGACCCAGAAGTACGCTGTCTAGTTACCATGTGAAGTGTGGGGGTCAAGAGGAAGGGGAAAATGACACAGATTACTGACAGATGCCTTCTGGATGGGCAGTTGTACAAAATGTCTCCAAATCTTTCTACTCCTTCCACCCCTGGGGTGCAGATCATGGGCATTAAGAAAGCAGTATGTGTAGAATTTGCATTTCTGCTGAGCAGGGAGATGGTGGAGGGCAGGCCAGGAACGGGTAAGCCATGCTGCTTCCTAACTTCCCATTATGTGTCCCCACTTGATCTCAAGACACCAGTATGACAATTTTATTCTAGAATTTTGTCAAAAGTTCTCTTCAGGATTTCAGGTCTGCCAGCTTTGGACCTCCAGCCTCTTCATTTATAAAAACTTGAACCTTAGTCCATCTCTGGACCTCAGGATACCTTAAAGGTGACTACAGCAGCCCTGTGTGCCCGTGGCCCTGGTTGATATCTCCTTTTCTTAGGGCCTTGCCTCAGACTTTGATCTGCCTTGGAGAGATGCTATATCTGATCTTTATTTTTTACCTTGTCTTGATCTTAATTATTATTATTATTATTATTATTATTATTATTATTATTATTATTATTATTTTAAAAACAATGTTTGTCTCCACCCTGAGGACCAGTCTCTAAGCTGGTAAAGATGCAAATCATAAGTCAACTCC